>NC_056730.1:335467722-335520222 GCF_019279795.1 Protopterus annectens
CTTATCCTGCTGTCATTTGCAGCCTTGGGGATGGACCATGGATGCTGGACACAGTATAACTACAGCCTTCTTATAGCTACTTTATACCTTCTCTTACCTGGAAGACCTGTTGAGGGAATGTTTGTTAACACTACCTGACTGATTCTACACATATTCACAAAATCCTAGTTGTAATTATGCATGCAACTTACTACCACTCCTGGGATTCAAACCGTGTCTGTTTCTGCTAAAAATACAACAAGTTTGTGTTTCATCAGAACAAGATATTGAGAAACTAAGTCTTTCTTGGTTGTACAATCTGACCTTGTGATTATAACATTCCTATATATACATTCCTATACATACCTTTTGACATAACACAGTGTAGAAAACAGTGGTTAACACAACATTACTATTCTGATGTCAGATCTTGGTGCATGAAGCATTTCAAGTCATACAATAACAGAGTAAACACAACCAGTCTGGGGTTTTCACTTTTATTGACAAGTACGTACACTTTTATTGATATATAACCTGTATGTCACTATTACTTTCCTACTGGGTTCTTCAGTCATTAAAAACCATACCCATTTTTAAATACTGCAAGATGACATTCTACTACTTTTTATTTATTTGCCCTACATAATACCAGCTAGATTGTTACTCACCAGCTTTGTGACACAGCCTTAGCATCCTGCTGGCATGGGCTTCCAAGTTCAAAGCCCTCTCATCTGCAGCTATAAAGGAGATAAGAAAAAACATTTATGCATACCTCTCCATCACATACACAGGCTGGACTTTGGAGAACAATTATTTTGACTAATACTTACACACAGATGGAGCATTCCCTGCCCTGGCATCTTGGACCCACTGGTCCAAAAGGTCGGTCTTCCTCTGCTTCAAGTCGGTACAGTGGAGCTGGACATGCTCACCATTCCGAGGGATGCCAGTGGCAGTGGTGAGATCTCGGACAAGATGGTCCCAGGCCTCTGCTTTGTATTGGGAGCCCTGGTACTAGTCCTGCAGCAGTCACCCTTCATGGTCTTTCATGAGGAGTCCAACCATGACCATGGATTCCTGAATGCCCCAGCACTGTGCCCAAAAGTGCACACCTTCACCTACACCAGTCATAGTGCCTACAGTGGGAAGCTACAACTGTTTATGAGCTGTATTCCCACCTGTGAGGTTTAAATAGGGCTAATTTCCTACCCTTTACCGTGATTGGACAGTTTTGAAACTGCTGAGCTAAGCTAAGCACCGGACAAACCCACTTAGCAAAGATAACCATTGGTTAAAGGGGTAGATGCTAAGCCGTGCTTACCAGTGTGCAGATTCACTTAGTTATGCTACATCTTGCTTACATTTTAAATTTCACTGGCATTTCACATTTGGGGTTGCTACACTACCCTGGTTAACATATACATAATAATATTCACTACCTATTTATGAAAAATACACTTTAGTTGTGTTTCACATATGAAAATGTATGGAGGGTTGTGAGGCTTGAACCGTGCCTAACTGCATGCTAGGCAAATGCTCTAACCACTATGTTATTCCACTTTCGCTATTAGGATTGTGTATATTTCTGTTTAACTTCTTTCAATGTTTAAACTCTGCTATGCATAGCTGCATGACGGGCAAACCCACTCAGCTACGCTTAAACTTTATTGCACACAGAAAAAAAAATTTAAGGAATATATTTTAAATATTGCTGTTAGAAACTTAAAACATTGATAGAATGACAGGCTTTGCATTAGAATGTATTTTGCAAGGGGTATGCAGTGTGTCACACTGCCATTTTACTGGACTCCATTTCTTTTCTGGTGTGTGGTGCACACATATATGGCAGAATGTGTACATTTTGCCATATATGTGTGTTTTTCTGAGGTAGGCTGTCTGTTATTTTCTCCACAGACACTTTCATTCATTTCACACTGCCGTTCAGCAATTCTCGAGTACAGGGGGCGTGTGTATTGTGAGAACACTGCTCTCAGTCATACCTCCTCCACTTGCACAGAACAGTATCTGTTTTAGAGCACGGCAGCACGTCTTCATGAATATGTATGGCACACTGCCATGCTGTACAGGAACGATCCCTTCCATGCAAGAATAATCTATTCTTGCATGGAAGTTTGCTGAATCCTGGGGTCAGACTTTCTGGAAGAGAAAATGGGCCAGGGTTGGAGTAGGCCACATGGTCTCTTTAACAGTCATTCAGACTTGTTGGAGTGTCCTTGGTTTGGGAAGGTTTGAAACTGTTTTGGAACCTCCCTGATAGTCTTCTTAAATGTATGTTTACCTGAATTCTATTGAGACTATTTATTCTGGGTTTTTTTGCTGAAATTGGATGGGGAGAAAGAAAATTCCTAGGATCATTTGGAAAAGGAAGACTGAAAAATCTTAAAGATTCCTTGGCTCAGCTTGCCCCTTTCATCACATTTTTTGATCACTTCGGCAGCAGAGAGGCCAAACACTAAATCTCTATCCAAGGGAGAATTTAAAATCTCATTTTTTACATCACCTGAGAGGTTCTGAGAATACAGTCAAACAAACCTCCTTAAAACAATGCCAGTGACCATAGTCCTGGAAGGAGTATCAATAGAGTCATAAACACACTGCAAACAATGAGTTGTGACCTGTGTAATAGAAGAAACTAAGAGGTTTAAAGGAGATTTTTTTTTCATAAGAAGAAACTGTAGATAAAACATTCCTCATACTTTCACAATATGTCAGAATAATCTTTAAGACATGAACCTTTCAATTTAAAATTCTGAAATTCAAAGTTGCAGAAGTATACACTCTTCCCCATACCTATCAATAATTTCCCATCTTTATTAGAAAGAATAGGATTACAATTAACTAACTACTTAGCAGCAGTGAAGTCAACTAAGGCTATAGATACTGGGTCAGCTTTTGGAAGAGTGTATAAAAATTTAAAAGACAGAGGAACTTTATGCATCCTATCTGCCTTTTTTAGGGACAGCTGGCTGACTATCAGGAAAATCACAGGCAGTAAGACACAACCTCTAAAGCAGACAGGAAAAATGGATGGGTGTAGGTTCTGGAAAATCCTTCTGTAATAACTCACAGTATTGTCTGTGGGAATGAGAAGCCTCAGTGTTCTCCCACTGAAAACACTGGAATATTCTAGCAATAGTCTCAGAGAAGCAGACCCCCCCCCCCTGCAGGCAGAATCAGAAACTAATCTCTCCTCGGAGTCTGAATCAGAAATCTGAAGACAAAACCTTTAATCCATTCCTGCATCTGTCTGTTCAGATTCAGAATCTTGAATCTCTTTAGAAAAGGGGGCATCCAAATTTATTTTATGGGGAACTACTCTACAAGAAGGATCAATAATCGGAATCAAACACTGAGCCAGTCCCAGTAAACCACTCCTATCCAAAGAAATTTGAGGGAGGTTAGTTGCATGCTAGGTTTTGTATTTCTTTTTGACAGGAAAAACAGGACCAACCATGTTACTTATGGTAGCATCAGCTTACCCAGTGATGGGCACAGCATTCTGACACAACAGAGAAACCTTCCCTGTTCCCTCTCCCAGGATCAACAAGAGTGGCTCTCTCTTGCCCACTGAGGGGACCCCAACAGCCACAGAGTACATGGCTAACCCACAATTTATTGTGGCTGAAAGTACTACACCAGAGTCATCCAGGGTAAAATATGAATGGTCTGAGGTACAACAAGTAGCCGCAGCAGAGTCGCCAACCTGCAGCTGTGGCAAATTCCTAGACTGCTGTGGTGGCAAAGGCTGTTTTCTCAACTTTGTCTTCTTGTGGCTAGAAGGACTGGCCATTGGACTGACAATCTGTTCCATGGTCATGACGAAAGTGATGCCTATATCCTGGGGAAAACAAGCAACAATGCCAAATAAAACCTACCAGTCCACAAAAGTTACTTTTTTTGACAGAAAACAAAAACACAGTAAAAGGTACTTTCAAACTATATGGCAGCCTTAAAACAAGAAAATAAACACAATTTCTCCACAGAAAATATTTTATCAGTTAGTGCTCCATTTAAAAGTATGTTATAGTCTTGAGACAATCGGTTAAACACAACACTCCTAGCTTTAAAATAACTTTTCTGAAGAGGAAAATAATAAAACATCAGTAAAAAATAAGAAAATGGAAGTTTTTTTTTCCCTAAGGGGAACTCACCTACCCATTTAAAGGAAAACACAAGCTGACCATTGATCCTTGCAAGCCTCAGAGAAGCATACTGTTTGGTGTCAGGAAAGCACTGAAGTGCTTCATACTCAAACTTGTCTTTTAGTCAGCTAATTTTGAACTGCCTAAGAGTTTGGGAGTGTGGAATGTGCCCTGAAGCTTTGGAATCTGGCTGGCTGTTACGTCTTTGGCAGGATATAACCACTTGATAATTAATTAATAATAACAGATGAGGGAAGAACTCACAAATAGCTTTCTAGCAATATTTAATCTTATTTTGCTTTTTGCAAACCATGATGGACCATCTGGGGTCTCTGACTTGATTTCAAGATGGAGGTAATATTTTATAGAGAATGGGGGAAATCTGGCAAGACACCAGATACATTTCCCAGCTATTTCAGTAGTGACATTTCTTTGTGATATCTCAAACAATGGATGTTGTGAAGGATTGTGTTGCATGGGCCTGTAAACGATTTTGATGCTGAGAGTATAAAAATATTAAAAAAGCCAAAATAAGGGCATACCAGTTTTCTTTTCCGGCTGAAGAAGTTAAGATATCTGGTAGTAATCAGAGTGTGTAGAAACAGGGATGAGTTTAAAATCATTAATTGCACAACGCTCATCTGCCATGCTTTAGAAGACAAATAAAGACACTTTCAACCTACTTGAGGTGTTATGGTGATTCTTTCTACAACCTACAGGATTAAAACCACCTAAATCACCCATTATAACAAGAAGGACAACTGCTTTACAGGTCAAAACTTTCAAGAACACACACAAGATCCTGGGACATCCCAAATGTAAATTTTATAATCTTTTTATAAACTCTGATTTTTTATAAGTTGTCCATAACTCCTTACCTCCATGACATAAATGATATAAGATAATTACACTATTACTGAACCACATTAATGCTATTTAGGGGATAGATGTATAGAAAAAGACAATTATTTGCCTATAACTTCATGTCATAGGCTTTTATTCTTTATTTTAGATTCGAGCTTAACTTGTACCTCCATCCGGTACTGGAAGCCCCTTTATAACTGTCACACCAAGGTGCGTAACATTAGGTGAATTCTTCGGCTTGTGTAGCAAATAACAAAACATGTCCATTGGGTATGTATGGTAAAAAAGAGGGCTTACACCCAGTGATAATAAGTGAAGTAAATCTGCTAGAATCTTTCTACATATTCTGCATATGTAATATAGTCACTTTCACTTTAAGACTGTTGCATAGTATTGCCATTTTAAGACTGTACCTATCCCACAATGCATTACATTTCTAAGATAGAGACAGTTAGAGTGAGATGCCTGAAGTGTTAACATCATTTCTGATGTTCAGCCATGCTGAGAATAAAAGTTACCTGTCTGACTAAACTGAGGGCATATCCTAACATTTCTAATACCAGCAATGAATATTATTAGGCAACAATGGGTGTGTACACTAATGTGCTGTCAGAACAGGGGTCTTCTCAATGAGCAAAACCAGAAAACAATACCTTATTAGTTGTAAAACCATGTCAAACCATCTGAGTGAATCTGTCAAGCTCAGAGTCAAGTATATTACTGATAAAAAGCCATTTTTACCTTGCAAAGCCATTGTTTTACTGAATTTGAACTGCTCAGCCTAGAAAACTTTATTTCCTTGATAATGATATAATTTAACCCACCAGAGCTATTTGAATTCTCAAAAACATTTGTCTGGCCTGCATGGAGCTAGAGATTTGCATGATTCCATGTGGCAACTACATAAGATAAAGAAACAGATGAAATCCAGGTAAATACCTTATTATATACTATGGGTTGTGAAGTGGAGGTCATATGCAGTTCATTTTCTTCCCAGGGAATCAGAATGTAACATGTAAATCAGAGATTAGCAAATTCAATGAATGTGCTGTGTCCAAAATAAATATAATACATGATATGGTATTTATTTATTTTATTTATTTTGCATTTATTGACCGGGTTTGTCCGATTGAGCTAAGTAGCCTTTTTTCAGTGGAGGCCCGGGGAGAAAACCTCCACATGTTCTACAGCTTATCATTTACAAAAATAAGTAAACAACAACTGGTTTACAAAAAAATATTCAAAGCAACATATACATGTTAACATTGGCATGAAGCTTGTGTAATCTGATGTTTCTTAAGTAAATACCTTGAGATAAAAAAATTCAAAAGCTGTCAGTCTTCGTCATCCCTGTGGGAAGATTATGTTTTAAATGGCTACCATTTGGGATTACCTCAGCACCTGAAATCTTTCAATGTAAAATGACTGATTTACTCAGTAGATTACCTGGTGTTGTCATAGTTATGGACGACATACTGTGTTTTGGTCTGGATAAAGAAAAGTGGGATTCAAGGTTAGAGGAATTCAGGCTATTAAAATTATTAAAACTTCTTAAAAATTATTAAAAATTCTGGTTTAAAGCTAAACCAGGACAAATGCTGCTTTACTGAAACATTACTTAGGTTACAACATGTGTTAGTGGAATCAGACTAGATACAACCAAGGTCAGAGCAATACCTGAGTTCAAAATCCATCTTATATGGTTGAGATAAGGCAGGACCTTGGTATGATTGACTACATCGGCAAGTTTGTACCAGAGCTATAAACTGTGCTTCATGCTTTAATTGAACTGTTAAAGAAAAATATTCCTTGGCATGGAGATATATTCAAGCTCAAGCATTTAAGAAAGTAAAAGCTATGCTAATCTCAGCTCCAGCGGTAGCTTAATATGATGTCGCTAAACCAGCAATAGCAACTGAAGATGCTAATTGCTGTAGCTTAGATACAACATTAATGTTAATAGCTATAGCCTAGATACAGCATTACTCTAAATGGATGACTATGTTGCTTCATCAAAAACCCATCTCATCAAGAAAAACACCACACAACTCACTTTAAAACATTATTATCAAGCAAAAGTCTGACCTCCTGCCAGTCTCTCATTCTCCTCTAGAGCATACAAAATATCTTCTAAGTCCTCATTATACAGTCCAAGACATCTCTTACAATTCACCTCGAATCATACTCACACCTACAACTACACAACACTACACTGCACGTTTCATGCTTTCTCCACACTAACAACGAAAGTCTGGGAATCACAACCAACCTACCTAAGGGAACTCCCCTCATACACAGAGCTTAAAATTGAATTTAAGAAACATCAGATTACACAAGCTTCATGCCAATGTTAACAATCTCATATCATAACTTATATCTCACTATCTTCCCCATCTCTTTTCACTTCTCTGCCTACATTTATTAATTCGGGGAACGCTGCTTAAATCTTAATTCATTCCCACTTTCAACTACCCTGTCATCTCTTTTTTTTTCTTTTCTCTGCCTTCTCTACTCTCCTACTAGTTTAATTAAGCTACTTAATTAATCTAGTTTGAATCAACAGATTCAAACAGAATCCAAAGTGACAATAATGCTTTACTTGCTTTTGAATCCACCTTGCTTGTAACTTACCTTTCAATTTATTGTATAAAGCTGATATTGATCTCTAAAACTTGTATGGATCTATTTTTTCTGTAAATCTGTGGTTGACTGTATATAATTTGCTCTATTTTTCACTTTATGATATGTTTACCCAGGCTCATACCTCTCATTCTCAATCCTGAAATAATGGGAGTGAAACGCCCAAAAATATTGACAGATTTTAAATATTGCTCTTATAAACTTAGAAAATTGCTAGAATATCAAGTTTTCTGTGTGCAAGCATCTTCTGAAGGATATAAAGTCTGAAATCCAAATGTGTTTCATTATTTATTGACTTCAGTCCTCAGTGATCTGCTAGGAAGCCACACATTTTATGAGAAGCAGACCAAAATTAAGAGGCAAAAATCTGGACATTCAGCAAAAAGAGAGAGGTATGCACGGGCTGTGCCTATAAATGGCCCATTGATATCAGTGTACTACCCCAGTTAAATGTATAATAAAATAAAAATAAATAAGTAAAATAGGCAATTGTTTTTTCCCATTACCTATTGTTCTAGAATGCTATTTGATGCCATTCATATGGCATAAGGGGATAAAGCCCTGACTATGATCAAGGTGATATGGGTTTGATTAGCAGCTTGTGTGACTGCTGGCGTGGCCTGAAAGGTTGAACATTACCATCCCTGGAGGGAAGGGCGGATATGTTGTATTTCCTGTGATAATACTGTGATGGAGACCATCACTCTTGGGGTGGTGTGATCCAAAGATTGGCAGGGTGGTGGACAAAGCTGAGCTGCTGTGAGGCAGAATGATATGTCAAATGTCCCTACTGGATTCCTGCCTCTTGGATGCAACCACAGACACTACAAGGGGTTAGGGAGATATAATAGGGTAGAACAGTAAGTAAAAAATACCTCTCCAGAGATCCTCTGGGAAATCCTTAGGATCTGCACTGGCCCCAGCTAGTAATGAAGAAGTCCAGGGATATTAGCAGATGCTGGCAGACTGAAAGATGGATGTGGGACACTGGAGTTGAATGTCATAGGAGGATGCAAGGAGAGTAAAAAGTGCATAATAAAAAGAATGCAAACTGACACCGAACAGGAATTCACTAATCAAAAAAACAAAAAAAACAAAGTACCATGCAAATGTGTGGGCAAGGGGAGAAATCGAATACCATCATAGAAGTATCAAATAAAGAAAACAATAAATCAATTTAAACAAGAAGTATCACTGTTATAAGAGGAGAGAATAAGGAACAGATAAACAAAAATACTCAGAGAGAAAGATAGATGTGATAAAAGCAATGCACAGTATTAGAACAGCTCAGGATCTATCATGCACTATCGCAAACAACAAACTAAAAATCTCAGCACAGGCGAAAAAAACTTAGAAGATATGCAGATAAATATGAAGGAAAAAGTACAAAATAAGCAATTTATTGATGACCCCAAAAAGTTTTATAGAGAATTGAGAAACAAGGCAAAAGGAATTGAAAGACCAACCAAAAACAAAGAAACAGATACATTTTGGTGAAGTATCTATGAAGATCCTGACGAACATAACAAAGATGCTAAATGGATAGAAGAAGTAAAAGAAAGAATAAGAAGTTCAAAGGTACAGGATATGAAATTGAAGTAGCAGCAAGAGAGTTTGAAACAAAGTTAAAAAAAACCTCTAACTGTAAAACACCAGGCCCAGATGCAGTACCTAACGTCTGGCTAAAAGCATTAACATCATTGCACAAAGATTTAATCATGAGTAAGAACTATTTATATGCACACCCCAAACAGACATCGACCTGGTTAACAACAGGAAAAACAATGCTCCTACTTAAGAGTGAACCTGCAAGTTATCCTAAAAATTATAGACCAGTAACTTGCCTTCTGACAACGTATAAACTATACACTGGGATTGATGCCAACAGGGTTTATAGTCATTTACAAGAAAATTCAATTATCACAATAGAACAAAAGGGTAATAACAGAAAGTCATATGTAACAAAGGATCATTTGTTGCTAAATAAAGTCATAATGGAGAACTGTAAATCGGGGAAGAATCTAAGTATGGCAAGGATTGACTACAAAAAAAGCATTTGACAGTATAAAAGAATGCTTAAAAATGTATAAGATGATGTACAAGACACTGATCAATTACATTACAGTGACCATGAAACAGTGGCAGACCACTTTGCAGTTAAGTCATGATAAAGGAAAAATTACTATTCCAGGGATAAAAATTCAAAGGGGGATATTCCAGGGTGACTCCCTGTCATTGGTGCTATTCTGTCTTGCCTTTAACCCATTAAGCTGTCTACTTAGATTAGGCCATGGCTTTAATGTGGCTCCTAGAAAACAACAAAGTGTGAAGAACTCTCATCTTCTCTTTGTCAATTTAAAACTGTATAGCTCATCAGATGAGGAACTGAAAGCTCAACTGCAAGTAGTCAAAATGTTTTCAGATGATATAAGAATGCCATTCGGTCTTGATAAATGTGCAAAAGCAATGTTTAAAGCAGAAAAGTTGCAACACCAAGAAAACATCAGTTTGGGACAAGAATGTGATATAAAAGACCTTGAGCAAGAGAAAGTGCATAAATATTTGGGAATTGATGAAGGATCAACAATAAAACTTGAACAAATGTGAATAAAACTTAGTAAGGAATATTTTAGAAGACTTAATTTGGAAAACAGCGTTGACATCTAGTAACAAAATTCAAGCTATAAACCAATTTGTTCTTCCTGTCCTAACTTACAGTTTTGGGGTGATTGGCTAGCCACAAAAGGTGTTGGATAGATTAGATAGGAAAATAAAAAGGATGCTTCATGGTCATCAAATGATTAATAAAAATCAGTGCATACCAAGAGTATATATTCCCTGTTCCGAGGGAGGTATGGACCTCCTTAAAATTGATTACATGTATAGATCTGCAATCGTGGGACTTCACACATATCTGCTGACCTCATAATATCCAAATATAGTGAAAGTTTTGAAACATGAGAAGAATAAATCTAAGATGACTTCCCTGCTTACTCTAGCAAAAACATATCAACATCAAGTGGGGATGGAAATCAAACCAGAAGTAGATAAAAATCAGGCGGCAACTGAATGTGCTTAAAAACAAAAGAAAGTACATAAGTTGAAGGATCAGATAAGAAGGCAAGAAATGTGGAAAATCCATAAATATAGTTGCAAGTATAGAAAACTCCTGGAAGAACTTCATGTTGATCAAGACCGAGCTCAGGAATGGTTAAGGAGAAGCAAATTCAAACCAAAAGATGAAAGGTTAATATTGGCAGCCCAAGATAGTGGACTACGTACACTTTGGTTTACAAAGTCCATTGAACATGTGAGAGAAACAGACAAATGTAGAGTTTGTAAAACAGAATTAGAAACAGTCACATACCTTGCTGCTGGTTGTGACATACTAATGGCAGACAGACTGTATACTGAAAGGCATAATAATGTGTCAAAACTGTTGCACTGGGGATTGTGCAAACATTATGGTACTGAAGTAGCTGAAAAACACTGGAAACATAAGCCACAAAGCCTCATAGAAAATAATGAAGTCTACAATCACATGGGATAATCCATTACCAACAGTTCAAAAGATAGATAAGAGAAAAACAGATATAGTGGTCCATGAAAAGAAGACAAAAGTAGCATTGATAGTTAAAATCACTACATCCAGTGACTACAGTCTCTTGCGTACAGACAGACATGCCCCCAGATTTACGAAGCCCTTTATAGTGTGCAGGATTAGTTTAAGAGCTATTTTTGGCAATATGGCCGACATGCGATCCAGGAACGAGCTCCCGGGACGTGCATGTGAGCTCTTAGGCTAATCCTGCACGGACCGGGAACCTGTATGCAAATTACCCTCATTTGCAGGTGAAAAACATGCAAATGAGGGTAATATGAGATCCAAGAAGCTGGCAGCCGTCCGTGAAGGACGAGTGCAGTGTGCAAAAATGTACTCGGTTAGTAACCGAATAGAGTTCAACACTCTAAAAAACGGAGCCATGACAGCTCCAAATAAAGGCTGCAAAGCATTGAGGAAGCATGCCAATGTCCAAGTAGAAGGCCATTGGCATTGCAAAATGTAAAAGAAAATAATTAAACAACATTTAATTTTATCTTCGCCAATCTTGCCTGGTTAAGCATAAACCAGCGACGTGCAAACGGGATTGGGGGGGGAAATAAATAAAATAAACCTAAAATAAGCATTCTAACAAAAATGAGTATTCTGCCATACAAGTCAATGGCAGTCAGAAGACAACCAGGCCAGTGCATAATGGTTGCTAAGGGGGAGACACAGTGTGGGACATGTAACTATGCATTAGCAAGCAACCCTATGCAAATGAAGGAAGGGTTAGTGAATCCCAGATTTTCCCAGGGTGTGAGGCAGGTCCCAATAGTGTAAGAGTATAAATAGCTGGTTGCAAGACTAGAATATAGGTGACATTATGTGGGGGTGTGTCATACATACTGTAAGTTGATTGGAGACCTGTGGCTCGGGATTGCTCCTAGCGTAGCACAGCTAAGCTAGGGGTGTGTCTAAATCTGCAAAGCACTCTTTACAAAGTGTAAGCATGTGTGCGCGCAGTGCACCAGGTTGTACAGGAAGAAAAAAGAAGTTAAACCAGGAAAAAGCAGCTCCGTGCACATTTGAGCACTCCGTTTGTGCCGTGAGCACACGGGCCTAAACAGGGAGGCAATGGGAATGGAAAACAGCAGTAGGAAGGTAATCAAGGAGACCTAGTTGAGCTACCAGGTGAAATGTATCAGAAGCAGCTAATCACACAGGAAGCAGACCAGCCCAGCCCAGAACACCACTATAAACCAAGCAAACACCTACCCCCTGGTTTTTCCACACTGTACACCACCGGTGTATACAAGCGGGGAAATTTTAAAACCAAACCTACAAAATAAGAAGGGCTGTAGCAAGCAACATAGAACAACATGTGCAAGAGGCCGAGGGTGGTGAGGATGTCAATGCTGCCGAACAATCTACAGTGAGGAGACAGAGAAGAGTATACAGACCCAGGGTAACCTACCAGGGGCTACATGAGCTGGAGATAGTGGAGCGCTATAGGGTGGACAGAGACCTCCTACAGCAAATCGTTGAGCTGTGCAGGCCACACCTAACACACCACACTGGCCAAGGGGAACCCAACCCAGTGGATACCAAGGTATGTGTAGGCCTAGGTATGCTAGCCACCGGTACCTCCCAAACTACAACTGGGGATAACATGGGCATCTCACAGGCATCAGCATCCAGAGTATTCCACCAATTCCTGGATGCCATGTGAGCACATGCCAGTGAGCACATATATTTCCTCAACACATGAGGTGGTGACCCACAATATGCGTCTTTTCCACCAAATAGCTAACTACCCCGGGGTAGTGGGTGCTATAGACTGCATGCACTTATGCATCAAAGCACCACCCGGTGAGCAGGGTAGGGCCTACATCAACCACAGGGGCAACCCCTTGATCAACTGCCAGGTCATATGTGATGCCCAGGGCATTATACTGAATGTGTGTGCTGGCTGCCCTGGAAACTATGACAATTCACACATATGGCAACTGATGCAGCTGTACCACAGATTTGCCAATGTGGACATCCCCTACGGTCACCTAGTGGGGGATGCTGGGTACCCACTGGAGCCGTGGCTGATGACACCCATCAGAAATGCACACACACCTGAACAACAAAGCCATAATGATGCAAATGCACAGGCCAGACATATAGTAGAGCTTGTGTTTGGGATGCTCAAGTCACGATTCCGGTGTCTGGATACATCCAGTGGAGCCCTGCAGTATTCACCAGCTACATGTACCCAAATAATAATGATATGTTCTATGCTACACAATATGATCCTGCAGAAACAGCTGCAGCAGGAACAGCATGGGGTAGGACCACACAGCCCCCCATCAATGCCAAGGCCTGTGCAGGTACAGAGTGACTCGGAGGAGGAACAACCTGAGCCTGCTCCAGTAGGCAGAAGAGGGCATGCCCAGTACACCCTAGCCTTGGCAAAGAGGCATCGCATAGCATATGCACTGACACAGTAGGGCCCCAGGGAATGACACCTCTCTCTGACTCACACAGACAGTAAAAGGGATGGCAAATATGACACTACCTCTGCCTAATCATGTATAGGGAGTGTACTATGTGCATCCAACATAGGCAGCCCTCTAGCACCATCCTCAAGTCTGGCACACCCTCAAGGTAAGTTACTCAACCTACCAATTGTCAAATGGAGTAGAATGTGTTTTTACCTGTAGCGATGGTATGGATGTGAACATGCAAGGGAATTGGGTGGCCGGATGTCAAGGCAGCAGAGAGTAGACACCCATAGTGGCAGAATGAGATCTGTAACACATACTGAAGTCACCATAGTAGCCAGTACTACACAGGGTGACAAAACCCACTGCAGGAAATGGCCTGAGTGACAAGGGTGTCCATAAGAGCCACACATACCAGTCAGGAAGGATCATATACCCAGCAACAGTCTCAGCCAGCAGGACAGGTGAAGACAAACACAAACAAATGCTGTACTATGGCCTCCGAATGTGCCCTATGGTTAACCCTTCCCCCGGCCTACATAGACACACCGCAGCAGGCCAGGCAGTCGGATGTAAGTTGTGAAGGCTAGGAAGTCAGACACTAATATGTAGGTAAACAAAGCTAGGATCTGCACTACACTGGTAAGCCCTAGCCAGCAGGATAGGTAAGACTACAGACTGAAATGGAGTACCTGACTTACCAGTACAGTCCTAGCAAATGTGTACAAGTGTCAGGTGTGCCTCCCCCATCCAACGTACACATAGAGTAACAGTAAGGTGTGCCCCCCCACTCATGTGTAGAACAGTAGAAACAGTCAGGTGTCCAACCCCACTGCTATGCAGAAATGTAGCAACAGTCAATGACAAATGACTGATGGATACCCTGCAGACACAGCATGCTACCCATTGGTGTACAACAAACGGTCAGCACCGCAGTACAAATAACCTGGACTTGGTCCACACATGCAACACAGATGGCCATACTGGGCATGCTCACACACTTAGAGGAATGAAGGCAATGTCAGTCAACAACATACTGAGAGGTCATACTGGGCATGCTCACACACTTAAACACATGAAGGTCATGTCTGCAAACACCAGTGGGCCAGACATATCTGGAAGCTGCAGTTCTCAGTGTGAACACATGTCAGTATGCACCACTCCTGCCTTGCACACACAGTGGATAGGAATGCAGACAAATATGTAAATACAACACACTATAATAAGCCACAGGCACATGGGCATAGATGTGAGGAAGATGGTGACTGTGACAATGAGCCATGCAGGCCTGTCCCAACTGGCACACAGCCTAAGGGCCCCCAACACATGAGGTGCAGATGTAACCCACTGCGGATACTAGCCACCAGTACCTGTCAGCATGACAGACTATGTGGTGTACATGCCAGCTGTGCAACAAGATTGTACAAGGAAGCAGCCATCTAGTAGCTGTATACATGTGCCTGTGACATATGACCCCATGTGTGCCTGCATGTGGCATGTCAACCCCAACATGAATGGGGTATGGCTCATACACACACTGCCCTCCCCATAGCAGTAGTATGGCAGGCCTGCTGAGGTCATCCAATGTGAATTACACCTTTTGGAGAGCTATAGCTCAGTAATCTCCATGGTGCATCCCATAACTGCGTACTGCTGTAGTGACAGAGTAGTTAGGTAGTAGTACTAACCCCAGACCTGTCAATTGTGTGAGTGTGTGTTTGTGTGTGTGCCTGTCTGCCTCTGACTGTGCAGAGTGAAATGCTTGTTAGACTACTCACACTCCATGCAATGCATATAATAAACTTTGGCAAGGCTGCTGATGTCACTCACCTAGACGTACACCTCTGGGAACATGATAGCCCTGTAATTGCAGTGGTGCATCTTGTAACTGCGTATTGCTGTAGTGTAATAAACTAGTTAGGTAGGTGTTCAAAACCCAGCTGTGGCAATTGTGTGTGAGCCTGTGTGTGTGTATCTGACTGGGTAGAAAGCAATGCTTTTTAGGCTACCCACACTCCATACAATACAAATACACTACTTTGCCAAGGCTGCTGATGTCACTCATCTAGAAGTAGACCTCTGGGAACATGATAGCTCAGTAATCGCCGTGGCGCATCCTGTAATTGCCTATTCTGTAGTGTGATAAACTAGTTAGGTAGGTGTTTGAACCCCAGCCATGGCAATTGTGTGTGAGCCTGTGTGTGTCTGACTGGGTAGAAAACAATGCTTTTTAAGCTACCCACACTCCATACAATACAAATACACTACTTTGCCAAGGCTGCTGATGTCACTCATCTAGAAGTACACCTCTGGGAACATGATAGCACAGTAATCACTGTAGCACTTCCTATAATTGCATATTGCTGTAGTGTGATAAACTAGTTAGGTAGGTGTTCAAACCCCAGCCATGGCAACTGTGTGTGTGTGTGTGTGTGTGTGTGTGTGTCTGACTAGGTAGAAAGCAATGCTTTTTAGGCAACCCACACTCCATACAATACAAATAAACTACTTTGCCGAGGCTGCCGATGTCACTCATCTAGAAGTACACCTCTGGGAAACTGATAGCCTAGTAATCACCGTAGTGCATTCTGTAACTGCATACTGATGTAGTGTGATTTAGAACGGTGGTAGTGTTCCATCTCCATCCATGGCAGTTCCGGATGTGATGTGTGTGTCTCAGTGACTGTGTATGGAGCAATGCATTATAGGCTACTCACTCGCAGTACATTACAAATGCCCTACTTTGGTAGTCCTGCTGATGTCATTAATTGTAAAATACACCTTTGGGGAAGATGAGCTTCAGTAATGTCTGTGGCATGTAATATAACAGCGTAGTGCTGTAGTGTATGTCAGTTCCGGATGATGTGTGTGTCTCAGTGAGGTAGTCAAGTTGATGTCATTAATTGTAAATACACCTTTGGGGAAGATGAGTGCTGTAGTGTATTAAACCAGCTAGGTAGGGGTTCTACTCCCATACATGACAAGTGTGTGTGTGTTTATAACTGATGTCCTGTATAGAGGTGGTGGTAAGTTTGTGACACCTGTGGGCATTGTGGAGGGGTTTTGCTACTTACATTTATGGTGGCCCTACTATATATCACAATGTCAACCATACAGGGATAACAGATGTAAATGGCTGAGAGGCTGGGGTGCAAAGCCATACCCATACATGTGATATCACTACCTGCCAATCACAGTTAGCAACCCCACTGTGCCTTCACATGTGACTCACAATGGACATACCATGCTTGACAACATGGCCTGTATGGACAGATGACACTGACATCAGGAAATGCTGTCAGCATGCTATCAGTGTGGGTGCAGGGTAAATCTGCTGACCAGTACCACTCCCAGCCACACGTGGGCAAGACTGGCACATCTGATGATAAGTTGTGTCCACAGTATGGGCCAGACACCCCAGGTACAGTTCTGCATGTCACTGTACATGCATGTGGGATGTGTGCACATCCTAGACACCATCCAAGTCATGGACTAAGAACACATACATGGCAAGTGATGCACAGCATTGGTCACACACAATGGTCACTCAGGTGCCTGGAAAAATGATGCAATACCCACTTGTGCTGGCAAATTCAGAAGCTAAAGGCCTGTGCCACAATGCAGACCATTGTCATGTGGGCTGATGCCAGGGTATACCCATTGCCTACCCTTGTATAGCCTGTTGGCACTGTTGGCCACCACACAGCCATGCAAACATGCACACATGCATGTCCGAACTGGACCCTGTGTGTATGTGTGTGTGTTGTATGATGTGTATGTCCACATCCACATGCACTACTCTCCACAGGGCACAGTGAAGCATGCTGCCTTATATCTGACACCCCCTCATACTCACTGCCCATATGACCTCTGTATCACCCGTGTGGTGCATATGTTTCCTGCACACTGATGTGTTGTGGCAATCCCACTAGTGACAGGTCGCACTCCTGGCCCTGCCAAGTGTGTTAATGTGTGTGCGTCCCTGTGTGAGTGTGCCTGTGCTGATGTTAGCACCTGTTCATGCAGACAGGCACGTGTATGTCACCTAATGTATATGTACCGTATCCTTGTAGCAGATGGCACTCACCATCACATATATTTTCTGAGTGCTTCCCACCAGACAACACATATAGAGCATCCAATAACAGCATTGGACTGTGACAGCACTATATAGCTGTGTATGTGTGTGGTATGATGTGGTGTGTGTGTAGTGGTGTGAAACATTTTTACCTCCCCACCCTCCCATGTATTTCTGTCATGTCTGTCTCTCTCACACCCCACCCCCACAGGCCCAGAGGCCCACACCTGCATTGCTGATGGCCTCTGCATGCTTGCCTTGCCTTGCTTGCCTAGCCAATGTGGTGTGCATGTGGAACAGGTTCCATAGCCAATTGCATGGAAACACACCCACTACCTGGGGAACATCTGGTGTGTGGTGGCTGTGTCTGTCACTGTGAGCAGGAGCTAGAAGCTACTTTGCAAAGCAAACAGCAGCTTTTTGTTGTGGTTTACCTTACCTAACAACATACACTGTGGGAAAAGGACAACAGAGGAGGATGTGCCTGACCTGCCTACAAACTGTAAGTGCTGCTATACTGCATGTTGAGTAAGGTTGGATTAACAATGTTTGTCTGGATATGCCTGTCGTACATGTCACAATACCTGCCATGTCAGTTCCATGTATATCAGGAATCCCCATCTGCAGGCTCATCTGCAGACTGAGCAGTGTTGTGCCTTTGGTGTCATGTGTTAGCCACACTGCATCTATCCATGGAATGCAGACGGTACTGTGAGGATTGCAGTCTGTTGATTGTGAAGGCCAT
Organism: Protopterus annectens; assembly: GCF_019279795.1. Classification (NCBI taxonomy): domain Eukaryota; kingdom Metazoa; phylum Chordata; order Ceratodontiformes; family Protopteridae; genus Protopterus; species Protopterus annectens. The sequence continues at coordinate 335,486,225 of NC_056730.1, forward strand.
GACCGTTACTGACTACATATCCCTCATTGGACATATGTTGCAAAAAACCCCATTACAATGGTAATGAGGGTGTCACAGCAACATGTCTATACTGGCCCTGTGTATGTGCTGTCAGCCACACCTCTGTCAACCTTTGTACATATGTTGTGCATGAAGTGGTGCATATGTGCTGTACACCGTAAACAGTGTCAACATATGTGATAACATGCCAGTGATATATCAGTGTGCTATACGTGTCACATACAGTAGGGGTTACACTTAGTGCCATACCCTGGAAATCCTGTGGATGTTTTTACAGTACTAAGGACTGTGTAGTGATGGTGAATGTCGGCAGTGTGTGTATTGTTAATATGTACTGTGGCCTGTGTACAGACTGTGGTAGATGTCATTGTCCTAACTCCCCTTCTATCTGTTGTTATATGCTGCCCCACTGTATGGTACCATATTACCTTACATGTGTGTAGGGCCATACACACATATGTCCCATACCACAGACAGCCATCAGACTGGATTGTGTAGCAGCCCAGTATATGTAGGGTCATGCTGTGAGTGGCACATATGAGGATGGTGTAGGACAGATAGTACATATACTGTACTAGTATGCTAGCGTACCATATGTAGCTGTGGCTGTGTTCACATTGGTTGTGGTTATGTACTGTCACACAGCTGTGGCCTACCCTGTGCTGTGACATGGCTGTCGAGCCTGCTATATATGCAGGTACTGTACCATGATATTCTTAGGATGTCTGTCAGTAGCCAATGGCACACATGTTATGAGCATATGTCACCTTCCACACACACCATGTCTGTGACAACAATCCCAGTGACAGTAGCAAATGTCAACTAATATACCAGCTATACGTACCAGACACCCCCTGCACTACTACATTGGGACTATAGGGGCTGTGGTAGGGCTACACTCCATATCCAGGACATATGGTGGGATGATATGGACATGTATGTATCCAGATAGCCATATATATATATATATATATATATATATATATATATATATATATATATATATATATATATATATATATATATATATATATATATAAAAAACTACACATGTGTAGTACTTCCAATTACCACTGTGATGGCAACCACCCACTATGAATCTCTACATCATGTGGGCATATTCCCTGTACATTCCCGGTGTGATGGACATCCTTCCTGTGTATGGGCATCAATGTTACAGACAGCAGGTAGCAATACCTCTTACAGGAGTACCTGCACACTCAGGGCAGCCACATATATGTAGGAGGATCAGGACATACAGACAGACTGTGAGTAGAGTGGTGTAATGCTATGCATAGTACTGGTATTACAGGGTGTGTGTGTACGTACATACTAGTTTACCTTAGACTATAGTCTGTCTGCATAGCTCACTACTGTGGGCCATCCTCTAGCTGGACAGAGGTGTGCCTATCATGTGTTGTCTGTCCACCACACAGTTCCTGTGTTGGATATTGCACTGGCAGTGTGTGTGTTGCATGCTGGCAGCACATGGCTATATCCATTTGTGTACCTGATGTATTCCTGCATAAGGGTATGGTGTAACACATCCTGTAATAGCAGCATGTTCCAGGGTGTGTTACTGCAATACTCCGGGTATGGCCCTGCGTTCCTGCCTTTGTCCTCCACATATATGGCAGCCTTTGTCCTGCTGTGATATCGATATGGGTTGTTAGGAAATGGCCTATCATTCACCACTGTTAGCATTCCTACTGTCATCCCAGTCATAGCGTGGACACCCACAACATTTGTTGGCCAGGGACCATACCTGTGACAGATACATTGACATTACCACAAGTAATGAATGTCCCCCTAGGCCTTGACTACCGGGTGAAATTGGAGGCTGCTGAACTACATCTGATATTGGTGACTGGTACGTATCCTGCAGGCAAATCCATTGTCAAATGCTTTATGAATTGAAGAGCTTAGCCAGGACACCATAGTATGATATATATCTGCACTGTCTGCATCGACTGTTATGTGTGGGCCTTGCATACATCACTGGTTACATACATCAACATCCATGTGCTGTCAGTAATGACATACATTATTGTATGGTACACAAATAAAGATTGTCTGTGTATACATACATGTGTGTCATGTCATGTCCTTTAAACTGTGAGTGGGTATATGTGCAATATAAGTATCCCCTTTGTGAGGGTGGTTGCCACACCACACAGGTACCGGTTACAGGGATTGTGGCTGGGGATATACATTTCACCCAGTACATCCACACTACTGCTACACATGTATGGCAACTAATACCCTTTGTCTGTGTATATGTGTATGTACCCATATATCCTATATACCATATCTATAATATATACCTGCACATGATCGTCACTGTATGGATGTGTGTGCATATCTGTACTGTTGTAATGTGTAGCCATTCAACATAGTATATTCCCTATGGTACAATGGCGTATCTGCATGGTATGTTACAGATATTGGTCTGACATGTACAGGTGACATGGATAACTGTTGGAGCATTGTAGCTGTGTTGTGGTTGGTCCTGCTGTCAAGTACTGCATGTGCTGGATATTGGTTTGCACAGCATATTCGTTATGGTTGGGTAGGGTTACATTGCAGTAATTACCAGGTGTCCCTCATGTGTGCCCCCACCCCCATTAACTATGCTTATGGTCAGTTATGTCGTACGGAGTGGGCCAGGAGTCCGTTCCCATGTGGAAATCATATACACATGCCTATCTGTATATACATATATATATATATATATATATATATATATATATATATATATTTATGTATATCGGCATAAGTACATATGTTACTCCCCCATATATACAGGGAGAGAACTGGACATTGATATAGCTCTAGCTATGTATATGTATCCATATATATATATATATATATATATATATATATATATATATATATATATATATTTGTATGTATGTAGATATATATATGAATATATACACTGAACATTTTAATCTATCTCTGTACGATTGCTGTTATATGGTTATTTGTGTGTCATACATACACGCACGCACACACACACACACACACACACACACACACACACACACACATATATATATATATATATATATATATATATATATATATATATATACACCTATATCTGTCTATCTCTCTACATTAACAGATGCATAGCTGTCCATATGTGCATGCATGTTCAGCCTATATGTGTGGCCTGTGCCTCATTCTCTTGGCAATTGACATGGATGACCTTAGGACTGAGGTCAGTCATTTGTGCCGACACGTACATGTTTCAGATGTATCATCTCCAGCAATATATGTGTTCTACCACATATAACTGTGTAACTTGCAACGTTTGAAGTGTATTAGACCAGGATATGACAGATATCCCTATATGTACCCACATTATGGAGCACTATGTCCGTGATTCATGCATTAAGAGGTTCTGTGGTGTGTTATTACTATATTCCCTGTGCTGTTGACTGCTTGTGCTGGATGATATGTATGTGGAATGAGTGGTTATGTACATCTGTCATGGATTAATGGTAAATCACATAGTGTATGATGTGCAGCGTCCCGGGTGTGTCCTTTCCACAGGATGTATATTGTGTTTCAGTGCAAAACATCAGCTGTCGGATACAGAGTGAGTTAGGGACATTTGAGCGGTCGTACGCGGGTGTGAGTGTGTATGTCCAGAGCTAAGCAATGTTAAGCTCGGGTTGCATTACCTTACACACAGCTAGCATCTTCTTAGCTCAATCTATGTAGGCAATGCTTACCCCGTGCGAATATACGTACACACACGTACAACTACATAACCATGCATACAACTGCTGTTATGCGCTTACACATGCTTACTAGTGCCTTAGTCAGTATGACACTTCACATGTGAATTTAAGGTAGTACTCCTGTGCAAATATAAATGTTACTTAGTAGGTTATACAGCACAACGAAGGTAACATACGGATATCACATGGAAAATAGGATGTGCTACAGTGGGACTCGGCCCGGGAATGCGTGCGTGTTAGGCAGATGCTCTGGCCACTACACTATTACTGTTTTGCTTCATTTGCATATGTCTACCATAATGACATACACATGTTCCCTTCCCCTGACTCCCGAGCACCACATACACAGCATCCATCCATTCCCCAGTTGCTGGCCTGCCATACTACACCTCCACACATTTCCCTCTCTGCACGTCTTGGTACAGCTCCAGTATACTGTCCCCACCCAAGCCTCTGCAGGCTCCTCATCCGTTTAGTCCACGTATGTACCAGCCTTCCCCTGATCCTCCTCCGATACTGGTGGTGACATCGATGTGACCCACAACTGTTGGTGCATCCCACCAGGGACAGACCTGTTGTTGTGTCAAGAGTAGACCTAGCTGGTCTACAGTGTTTCTACCACTGGTAGCATCCTGCCAGGGTATTATGTAGCAGAAGTTTGCTCATGCACCTGGGCAGCCTCATCTCCTGGTTCCACGGTACCAATGCCCAGGTGTGACATACTGTGCATGAAGCACACTCAAACACCCCCACGGTGTGCACTGTATATCATTATTCCCTTTGGTATTATGCAGGACTACTGTTCTCACAGTATGATTGGACAGGCACTCTTCTGTGCTGCACATAGACTGCTCATAATACTGTGGTTGTGCAGTGGACACATGTTCTGGTATTAATCTACACACTTATATACATTCCCTATACTGTTGGATGCCTGTGCTGGATGATGTGTTTGTGATCACAGCAGCTGAATGTGTATCCGCCATGGCTTAGTGGAACTCATCTCTGCTATAGTCTGCAGGGTGGGGGGTTTGCAACCTGGCAGTGCAGAATATTTTGTTAATGGCCACAACAACGGTTGTTGGCTACAGAGTGACTGAGACACTGTAGAACATTTGTAGGCAGGTATGCGCTTGTTTGCGCGTAGCACAGCATTACTGACCTCTGGTTGCAGCATCTTGCCCTCAGTTAGCCTCTACATTGCTTCACCAGTGTGGTACTCATATACAGGCAGCCAAACAGGCTTGCACCCGCTTGCTCCCACATACACATGCGCAACGTTGTGCATTTTATTCACATCTGTCAAGCAGGCCACTTGGACTGTATGCTTGTCCATTGTCAGTGGTGGCCCGGGGTGTAGAGCTCCACATTTATACCAGCTACATATCCCAATTAATACTGGGGTGATCACATTCATAGTGGGTAACAGACATAACATCGCTATGTCCCCCATTAAACATGCTTAGTTTACATTCAACTGTCGGTATTATCCATGCTTTGGTCAGGTTTATATGTCAGGTATGACTGTTGACAAAGGTCAGTTTAAGGTGAGGTTGGTTCCTGTTTCACAGGTCAGGATAGGTTACATGCAGGTATTCGGGGTAGATGTACATATCCCATACCTGTGTGGAACAGTAGTGGCGAATAGCTAGGGAGTAGGTAGGTAGGTAGTGGGGGTGACATTGTAACTGTATAGTAGCCCGTAGGTATAATTGGATGGGGAACAATAGGGAAGGTATGTCAGATGTTGGGATTTTATGTGAGGCAGGACAAGAGGTGTCGGTATCACTAGTTGTTGTCGTGATATAGAGTGTGAGGTGAGGGCAGTTTGCAAGGTGGTGAGCCTGTGCTGCTCCAGGTGTTCCTGTGGTGTTCCGTCATGTGTTAGTTACATGTGTCCTGTGGGACAGCTGTGATACTACATGTGGGTTGGGGTTCCAGATACTGGCAATATAGTGGGGGAAGAGGGCGTCACCTACGTGTACCCATAGACAATAAGAGGAATGGAACAGGGTCTGATAGGTACGTGGTGTGCATGGGGCACAAAGGGGGGTGTTAGTAGGGGAGTTATCCAGTGATGTGCAGAATGGATGCAGGGAAGGTCCACAGCTGACCATGTTGTCTGCAACAATAGCTGTGCATATGCACTGTAGTTGGTGTTTGCGTTGGACACTCACACCCCTAGGTGGGGGTGAGGACTTCAATAATACCTTGCGATGCCTATTACATCAGCTTACATGCCTACAGTGGGGTGATGCAACCATGTGTTTGTAGGTGTTGTGTAGTAGGTAATGCAACAACACATATGGTTATACCGTACTTTGCCATGTACACTGGACTGTGCTGCATATCGGGAATGGCTACCCGTTAGGCGTAAGCATGTCTGTCGTCTGTACAGAATTCGCGGTCTGTCCAGAGTTTGCTTCATAATATTGGTGTGTTCTTCTTACAATCTGCACCTGTCTGACAAATACCTGGGAACTGATGCCATTAGATGCAGACAAAAAAATGGGTTTAAGACTCCACATCCTTCAGATATGTCATGCTAATGCATAACCTATTATTCTATCAGCTTTCTAAGGCTGTAAGTGGAATATGTGCTTTCTGTCCCTATTTGTCCCCCAACGGTTTAGGTTCTGTCCAGTGGTTTAGCTATTAGAGGTTGAGAGGTATGGGCATAAACTCTGCCCAATTCACAATATTACTGACATCCTCGGGGGGGTCCGAATACCACTGTGCCAGCCAACACCTGCACACCTAGGCTCATAATTGCTTACCCATAGTTCCCCCACCTGGCCCTCCTCTACAGCACTCATCCTTACTGTGGGTGCAGGTGGGGTCTAACCACACCACTACACACTGCCCACTCTCCACTTGTTGGGACCCATGTCATACGTTGTCTCAACCCATGGGTCATCAGGCTTGCACAACCTACTGGTCCGTGTACATATACAGCCTCGTTGGATAAATCGTTACAGGGACAGACTTCGATTATCATTAAATTTTGGGGTGTCCCACAAGGGAAATTGATGTCTTTGTTTCAAGATTAGGCGTGGCAGGTCTCTCCCACTGGTAGTATCCTGCCTGTGGTCTGGGAAGTGGTGGTGTGTTTACTTGTATCATGTATTTGTATGTTTCACCTGTCTAGGTGGGAGGAGGGTTGATGCTACGTCTTACATGTTTGCTGATTGGACTCCCACCCCCATTGGCACAGCCTGTGAACATATGTAATCCTTAACTGGCATATCATATCTATATATATCTATATATATCTATATATGTGCTTGGGCGCCGGATATATATATATATATATATATATATATATATATACTCTAGTCCTAAAACTGTTTTCTAGTCCTGAGGAGCTTTTTGCGTTTTCTCCTAGTCTCTGCTCGAGCCAGCCAAGAAGCTCAAGACATACTGTGATTGTGACATATGATTTAAATTCATAATTCAATTCATTATATATATATATATATATATATATATATATATACATATATATATATATATATATATATATATATAAATATATATATATGTATTTACACACATATATACATATATATTTCTACATATCTATATACATATATATGTATATATCTATATTTGTATGTATATATATATATATATATATATATATATATATATATATATATATATATATATATATTGCTGTATATGTATATCTATATATATAAATGTATATATATATATATATATATATATATATATATATATATACATATATGTGTGTGTGTGTGTGTGTGTGTCTACCGACATATGAATGTATGGGTGTCTGCATATGTATATATCTATATGTGGGTGTTTCATTATATTTTGTCTCTGTATGTACACATTTCTGCTACAGAGAGGGGGAGGTTTCACTCCATGTAGGTATGGGTAATATACACACACACCTCTACAGTTGTACATCTACATCTGGTTATTCTGTTTTTTGCCATGTACAATAGACTGTGCTGCAGTGGGACTCATAGCGGGAGTGGCTGTCCATTGGGTGGTGGCCCTGCCCAATGGACACTATTGCTTACATCCCTGGGGGCAGTCCACATAGACCCACTGCAGCCAACACCTGCTCAGCTAGGCCCATAATTTCATACCCATAGTTCCCAATCCACACATCCTCTTCGGCACTCTTCTTTACTCTGGGTGCAGGTTGGGTCTGGCCACACCTGAACTCTGTACCCAGTCCCCACTTCTTGGGGCCCATCACGTATGTTGTCCACTCCATGGATTATCAGGCTTCCCCTACCTTGTAAACTGGGAACATGCGTGGCCTGCCATTCAACATCGGTGTAATGGCAGGAAACCCAAATATGTTTGACTTTTTGGGTGTCCCACATGGGACATACATGTCTTTGTTTCAAGATTGGACTTGGTGGGTCACTCCCACTGTTAGTATCCTGCCTGTAGTCCGGGAAGCAGTGGTATGTTTACTTTTATTGTGTGTCTGTATGTTTCACTGGTCTAGATGGGGGGGGTTGATACTACGTGTTACATGTTTGTTGATTGGACACCTCACCCCCATTTACACGGCCTGTGAAGATATGTAATTCGTAACTGCTGTATCATATCCCAGCTATATAAATGTGTATATTTACACACATACACACACACACACACACACACACACACACACACATATATATATATATATATATATATATATATATATCTACATTACAATGCTACAATTGTCTCATGTACACAGACAACCCTCTCCTCCTCCCAACAAACACAAATACATGTGAGAGATGCAACTATATAGCCAAACTGGAGGCTGAACTCTCAACTCAGGGCTGGCATGACCAGACAGGAGGAGATGGTAACCACACAACAATCCCAGTCCCACATAGACCTACCACAACTGCAAACCAAACACATAAAAACAGAAGCATACTTGGAGGCTCTAATAAAAAACTTACCAAAACAACAGAGGCTCCCAAAGCAGACATCCAAAAATCCACCACCTCAAAACAAAACACATGCAACACATACTTCAATAAATCAGTGTGTCAACCAATCACAGCCCTTAAGGCCAAACACCATGCCTGATACACTAGTAATAGGTGACTCTATAGTCAGACACACTGATGTCCCGCTGACCAGGCTGAACAAGGAGAGGGTGACTGTGAGCTGTCTATCTGGAGCTAGGATCTGCCACATAACACACGCACTCAAGTCACTCCAAAGCAAGTACAAATATGACTCCGTCATTGTCCATGCAGGTGTGAATGACCTGAGACGTACCTCCCTGGACTACATGAAAAGAGACATAGAGGAGCTCTCCGATTATGTAGCCCAGGCTGGTATGACCCTGACCCTGAGCAGCATCTTTCCCTCACCAAGAATGATACCACAATACAAAGACAAGATGATCAGCTTTAATAATTGGCTCAAGTACTGGTGTCATTCTAAGGGGATCCAATGTCTGTCTGCCTGGGATGACATGTTGGATAAGCCACGCTGCTTCGCAAGGGATGGCTTACACCTGTCACCACTGGGCTTCGGATATTGGCTAAGGCTCTTGCCACCCCATAGTGCCTTTTTAGGCAAGGCTCAAAAGACAAACCCACCTCCTTAGAAAACAAAAATGGAAAAAACTAAGGGTAATGCTGCTCAACGCCAGAAGTCTAAATCTCAAGATGCAGGCACTCGATGCACTCCTCAGCATGGAGAACATCGACGTCTGTGCAGTAACTGAAACCTGGTTCAAGGCTCCTGAGAGCACCCTAGCGCTACCAGGCTATACCTCGTATCATGCTTTTCGGCCCCAAAACCCAGGCCGAACCACAAAGGGAGGGGGAGTGTCCATATTCATGAAGGACACCCACACCTCCAGGTTAGTAGCAACACATGAAGCATCAGAGACCATGCAGGTGCAACTAACTATAGGCAAAACTGCTATACAACTGGTAGCATGTTACAGACCACCCTCCCAATCTCAGGAACCCCACTCAGCCTTCCTGAAGACATTGGAGGATATGAATGTATCACAAAATACCATCATACTGGGAGACTTCAACTACCCAAACATAGATTGGGTACATTATTCTAGCCTTAATACCCTAGCCCAAAGGTTCCTGGAATTCATAAATTCAAATGCACTGGAACAACTAGTCACCTCTCCCACTAGGGGAGATAATATACTAGACCTGATCATCACAAACATGGGACAAAATGCTCCACACCGGAAGTATACCCCTCACTTGTGAGATCTGACCACAAACTAATCACTCTGGATATACATATCCCACTTCCACCCCCAGCACAAAAGACCACAGTGAAAAACTTCTCAAAAGCAGACTTCACTCTTCTTAAGACTGAGATGGTATCCTTTAAGCCCACTGTGCCAGTGGATACCACATCCCACAATGCCGAATCCTTCACAAATGCTTTCTACGGACATCTCCAAGAATGCATGGATCATGCAATCCCAAATAAATCCAAGTCACTCTCCACCAAAGGCAAGCATCCTGTCTGGTGGACCTCAGCCATTAACAAATTGTATAACAAAAGAAGGAAGCTACTGCATGTCAGAGCAAAATCCCATGAAGGGAAGACATCTCTGATCAACATTAGCAGAAAACTACGTTCTCTCATAAAAGCATCCAAGGCCAACTTTGAGAGAAAAATCGCTAAGGACACTAAAGATAACCACAAAGCCTTCTTCAGCTATGTTAGAAACCTGGGCAGAAACCCTCAGATATGCTCAGAGTTAGTTCACAACAACAAAAAATACACTGAACCCACAGATATTGCCAACATTCTGGCTGACAGGTTCAGTGCAAATTTCTCCCTCCCTCACCCCCAAAGAAGAAATACTTATCCCAGCTGAATGTAATCTCCTGTCATCTCAGATGTCCAAGTGAGAACCGCCTAAACAAAGCTAAAAACACAGCATCAATGGGACCTGACGATATCCCGGTAGCGTGTTACGTGAACTCCAAGAGGAGCTAAACCCACACATAAAAATGCTATTTAACCTTAGCCTTACTTCAGGATATGTACCTGAACAGTGGCATACAGCAACAGTGGTCCCACTCCACAAAGGGGTACCTCTACAGACCCTGAAACTACTGCCCCATAAGCTTAACCAGCCTGGTCTGCAAAGCTATGGAAAGAATCATTATGGAACTCATAAACAGAGACATAGGGGACCTACAGACACTTGACCCCACCCAGTTCGGCTTTGTAAAGGGCAGATCCTGCCTTTTGAACCTGGTTGACTTTTTCAAAACAGTCACTAGAGCCATTGATGAGGGCAAAGCAGTCCATACAGCCTACCTGGACTTGGCTAAGGCCTTCGACACAATACCCCACTCAGGCATCATAGATAAGCTCAACAGCTTAAACGTTAACCCTTATGTCACTAGATGGGTTGCAAACTGGCTAAAGGACAGAACCCATAAAGTTAAAATCGCTGGAGCAATGTCAGACTCAAAGCCAGTCACAAGTGGTGTCCCACAGGGATCTGTCCTGGGACCCCTCTTGTTCGGCATTTATTTCTCAGATGTTAAAGCAAACATGGGAGGGTTGTGGCTGACAAAATTTGCAGATGACTGCAAACTAGGCGCCATAGTTGATACACCAGCGGACACATACATCCTACAAAAAGGCCTCACAGAAACGGACAACTGGTGCTGGAGTCACGGCCTTAAACTAAATGCCGAAAAATGTATAGTCATCTCCTTTGGGAAAAACAAAGTACCCACAAATTATCACATAGACAGCAACCCACTGAGTACGGAAAAAGTAATCAGAGACCTAGGGACCCAAGTCAACAGCGACCTCTCATTTGACACCCACGTTGCCAAAGTGGTTAGAAAAACATTCTACCTTGCACACCTCATCATGAAGGGATTCACATCCAGATCCAGGGATGTCATTGTACCCCTGTATTCCTCCCTCATCAGACCCATGATTGAGTACAATGCCCCATTTGGTATGTACCTCACCCGGCATTTGCAACAGCTGGAGAGATCACAAAAGTACCTCACCAAGAGGATCAAGGGTCTCCAACATATGTCTTATTCTGCCAGACTAAAGAAACTTCAGCTCTATTCAGTAGCATACCACCTGCTCAGAGGTGATCTCTGCCTGACGTACAAGGCCATGTCCAATCAGGATCTGATGGACATGCTCCACCTCAAAAGATCCAAATCCATCAGGACCACAAGAGCTAAAGACTTAAACCTCGGCACAAGTATGAATAGGACATGCTGGAGGGATAGATTCATAACCCAGAGGCTTCCCATGCTTTGGAACAAGATCCCAGTTCATATTAGGCAGAGCCCCTCACTGACTCTCTTCAAGAGAAATCTTGATGAATGGATGGGAGATCGTAAGTTTACCCCAGGGGTCACATCTGTGTCACTGCTAGACAGGGGCACAGTAAACTAATTCTATTATATAAGGGGACCTTCATTGTGTCACTGCTAGACAGAGGCACAGTATTCTAATTTTATTCTGTACATTTTTGTACCATTTCATGGGGTGGCAAAAGCCACATCACTATGGCTAGGCTTACAAATGCCCTAGGGCAGATAGCCTAGTACTATACTATGAAACTATGAAACTATGAAACTATATACAGATATATCTGTATATGTATGCATACATGTATATATTTATATATTGCTGTCTATATATATCTAACAACATATGGGTGCATGGGCGTCTGCATATGTATATATCTATATCTGGGTATGTATAAGTATTCTGTCTCTGTATGTATACATTTGTACTATGGAGAGGGAGAGGTATATCTCCATGTAGCTATGGGTGGATATACACACACATACCTCTACATATATCCATCTACATCTGGTTATTCCATTCCTTGCCATGTAGATTAGACTTTGCTGCAGTGGGTCTCATAGCGGGTGTGGCTGCTCATTAGGCGATGCCTCTGCCCAATGACCACTTTTGCTTACATCCCTGGGGCTGTCCATATAGACCCACATCAGCCAACACCTGCACACCTAGACCCATAACTAGCTGCCCATAGTTCCCCCACCTGCACCTCTGCTATAGCACCCATCCTAACTCTGGGTGCAGGTCAGGCCTGAACACACCACTACATGCTGCCCACTCTCGACTTCATGGGACACATGTCGTACGTTGTCTCAACCCATAGGTCATCAGGCTTTCCCACACTTGTATTCCGGGTATGTACACACCCTGGCCAGAATGGCCATCGCATCAGCTTCCTTCCTTGATATGTCAGTTTTTGGGGACTCCCAGAAGGGACACTTCTGTCTGTGTTCCAAGATTAGATTTCACGGGTGCACTGTGTACCTCCCCTGGTTGTATCCTGCCTGTGGTCTGGGGAGCAGTGGACTATTTACAGTGTTTGTGGGTTTGTGTGTATGTTTCCTCTGTCCAGTTGGGGGGGGGGTCATGCTACGTGTTACATGATTCTTGCTTGGGCCCCTCACTTCCACTGGCATAGCCTGTGAACATATGTCATTCTTGTGTACTGTTTTCTATCATAGCTATATATTTGTGTATATCTATGCAAACACACACACACACACACACATATATATATATATATATATATATATATATATATATATATATATATATATATATATATATATATATATATATATATATATATATATATATATATATATATATATATATATATATATATATATATATACATATATATATATATATATATATATATATATATATATATATATATATATATATATATATATATATATATATTGTCAGTGAAATGAGCTGTCAGTGAAATGGGTTTCAGTGAAATATGGAATATATATATATATATATATATATATATATATATATACATATTGCTGTATATATTTATCTAAAATCCATGTGGGTGTATGGGATGTATGGCCTTAATCTATCTTATCTATTGCTATGGTGGCTTAGTGGTTGACTGCTGTGACTAGAGTGTACAGGGTCCTGGGTTTGAGCCTTGCAGAGGCAGTTTATTTTGTTGCTGGGCAGAACTTGGGCCATTGGATCCAGAGTGATTAAGGCACTTTAAAGTGGTTGTAAGCGGGTTTGTGTGCGGGTTTGCGTGATGGTAAGCACTGCTAACGTCCGGTTACAGTTTCTTACACTCAGTTAGCTTCTACTTTGCTTACTGTGTGTGGGCAATGCTTACCCACGTGCAAACACAGTAGGACATGCTTACCGCTGCTTATTTGTGCTTAGACCTGCTTACTTGTGCCTTATTCATTATGACACTAACACTTCACATGTGCATTTCATGCAGTACTCCATTTCCCGTTTAATTGTTATTCTGTAGGTTATATGGCAAAACGATGTAAAATTATGTTCATATACAGATTTCCCGTGGAAAATGATTTGTGCTGCAGTGGAACTCGCATTGGGAATGCCTGTTTGTTAGGCGAATGCTCTAACCACTCCATTATTGCTATACTGTTTCATTTGCATATATAATTCCTTGTTATCCTCTTCAGCCTCTTCAGCTGTTTTAACTGTAGCTAGGCGATAGGCAAACCCGCGCACCTATGGTTAGCTGTACTCGGGGTTTAAAAAAAATAAATAATAGGGTTTCTTCATTTTATTTGACTGTACTGTTACTGTTGAACACATGGGGACAGTTGGTGGGGATATGCGGACACTTGTGAGCAATCTCACTCATTTATTTACACATTCTTCTGTTCTACTTTGCAAGGGCATGTTTATTCTGAGAGCTCTGCTCTCAGGCACGCCCCCTGCACTTGTCCACGCTCCGTGTAGCATTTGGAGTTCAGGCAGCACGCCTTCATTAATATGCATGGCATGCTGCCGTCCTCTTCTTAAACTGCCACTTACGTGCAGGACTAGTTTAGTCCTGCACGGCAGATTAGTAAAGCCAGGGGATAAAGTCAAAAAATATCAGGATGTACAGGCAGAAATGAGAACAATGTGGAAAAAAAGATACTCAGACAGTTCCAATAGTAGCAGGAACAATGAATCTCATAAAAAGAGTTTACAATCATATTTAGATATGTTACCAATATATGTAACTCCATACGAATTGCAAAAGGAGTCATTACTATGCACATTGCGGGTGCTGCAGCACTTCTGGCTGACATCAAAAATTGAAACTATACTAATTTCATGTATTTTAATCATGCTTTGACTTAGGAATGGGGCCCATTCCTCGTCATGGTATTAGAAACCCAAATGACTTGGGAAATGAAAACAAGTAAAACCTCTACAGTCAATACTTAAAAGACAAATGAACTGACATGCCAAGGTTAAAATCAGAAACTGAGCCTAATGTGATTTTGGACAATGCAGTCAAACAAAATGACCAAAAGCTTATAGTTTTTTTTGTATAAAAAGTTTCACAACCAATATCATTCTGTGTACCCATAACCTGTCCTGCAACCAGGTCAAACTGTCCACTAGAAGTTGGGGGGGGGGACAGACTAGTTGCTACAGTGCAGAAAACTACTGAACTATGATCCTGCATGATGCAAACAAAAGATGTCACCGTGGCTGGATGAAATAGAAGAAATTTGTATTTGGTTCCTGATGAGTATGAGCTTGAGTGCAGTGCTATGGAAAGCCAATCATATTAGCCTGAGCTGAAAATAACTAGAATAATGAGCAATAAAGCTGTACCTGTGCTAACTCTACTGAACATTTGAGGCAACAGTTGAAAGCTTGAGTTTGACTATTCATAGTAACTCACTATGTGGTATCCAGTTAATGCAATCAAGTGCAACTGCTGCTGTTCCAAATCCTGTTGACCTTGAATTGTCTAGTGACTGTAAAAAATCTAATGCTTGTTATAATCAGTTGTCTGAGAGCTTTTCTTCCGCAGGTTCTCATTTTGTTTTCAGTTCTAGTTTTGGCAATATTTGAATGACTAGAAGTGGTCGAGAGGTCTGAATAGCACACTGGTTCACAACTTGTGACAGAGACATAGGGATGGTTAAGTAATTTTGCAAATTCTTACTAGTAATACAGTTTCAAATATTTTATAAATAATTTCACTATTCCTGTGTATTAGCTACATTCATTTTCAGGATCAGTCAAGAGTGCTGAATGTATGGTGAAACAGCTGTGCACCGTTATACTTCATAATTTCAAAAAAATTGTTGTTTTCTCTTAAGGAGAGATGTGATGATTAAAATAAAGCTGCTAGAATATCTGTATATATTGTGCCATTGCCACATTAATGCTATTATATTTTAAAACTGTAAATAATCCATAAGACACTGCATTCCTAAGCTAGAGTCAGTTATGAGATGCCTGAATCTTAGCAATGTTTCTCTTAAACTGTCATTCTGTTCAGAAAAAAAGTTACCTAAACTAATGATGCATCCTGACATTTCTAAGACTACAAATACATTTTACTGGTTAACCATGGGTACACATATGGACATTCCCATGGAAGAATTGTGTAAGTCAACCAAAAACTAGCACTTATTTCATTCAGAATGTAAGTTGACAGTTGTTTCATAAAGCTTTAAAACAATCAGAACTATCCTACATGATCAGCATTTTAAAATGTTGTCTTTATGTTCAGCCATATGTATTATGTGTTGTGTTATTGTCTGGGTGTTACTTCAGCACTGGGATGTGATAGTTATCATTTCTATACCATGTTGCTTTGAAACACTAATTGCTCCCTTTTCATTCATTTGGGCAGCTAGAAGTCAAATACCCCATTGCAAAGTCATTTGAACTACTATGCAAACATCACATTATTTTTTGGTAACACATAATTCATTATTTCTCAAAACAATATTCTATTTATTTAGTTTAGCTTTCACTCATTAGACTAACTAGTTTTAATGCAAAAGATCAGATTGGAATTCAGAGACATCATGCATACTATAAGAGAATAGCTCACATGATCCAAAGAAAGTGTATTCTCTTAGCCCATGGCTACTATGGTACTGCAAGCCAAATGTAGCTTGTATGCAATGGAAATATGCACATAATAGCCCTGACATGCATATTATTTAGTGCACAATTCAGAAATCTGCAGTTTGCATACCTGAAGTCTCATTCAGTGT
The DNA here is from genome assembly GCF_019279795.1 of Protopterus annectens. Classification (NCBI taxonomy): domain Eukaryota; kingdom Metazoa; phylum Chordata; order Ceratodontiformes; family Protopteridae; genus Protopterus; species Protopterus annectens. Next base: position 335,503,047 of record NC_056730.1, read on the forward strand.
CATTGCTACACTGGAGTGTGGGGTTACTACCACAACCACACACTGTAATTATCACACTGAGCACCACAATCAGTGGCATGCATGGCATACGTGTTGCCAAGGAAGTTATCCCCCTCACTGTCACACTTACAAAACATGTGCAACATGACAATACACATCAAAATATATGTACCTGTACTTAAAAAGCTGCATGCAAAAGTTAGTTATGTACCAGTACCTAAACAGCTGCATAGAAAAGTCAGAACCTGTTTGTCCTAAATATAATGATAAAGTCAGGAATAGATCTCTCTGATGGAATTCCAGTATTAATAAAATCTATAATAAAAGATGGAAAATTAAGGAAAGTTGTAAGAAATCCCAATTACTTAATTCAAAGTCACACTGAAACATGCTAGCAAGGAACTATAGAGCAATATTAGAAAATGTAAAGTGACATGAAGTTCAGGCCATTACAGACAGTAATTGAAACCACAAATCTTTGTTCAGTCATGCTACGTAATAAAAAAATAATGGGTAACAATGCAGCTCATGCATAGTAATATTACACATTCTAATCATAAGGATATAGCAAATATAGTAGTAGACAGTTCAGTACTTACTCTACCCCACTTAACCACACTATTGCATCACTGAAAATGTAGTTCCCCTGAAATCATCTTGAAACAAATTTGAGAATCCCTGTCAGAAATTAAAATAATACTTCATGGGACCAGACAGCATGCCAGGCTGCAGTCTTATCAATGCCAAGTATGCACTATCTGAGCCTTTGCTTAAACATTTCAACATCAGACTACCCATGGGGTTTGTGTCTGATGCCCAGAAAATAGAAATGACTCCTCTAGTCAAGGGTGGCCCTTCTATAGGCCCATCAGTCTCTCTAGCCTTATATACAACTCATTTATACATACAAAATATCCTGTCAAACAGTGCTAGTCTTGTTATTGCTTGTCAAAGGTGGAGTGGGGGTAAACGTTTTCAAATGCGCTACTGTATTTTGTTATAGCAGGGGAGGTTATTAAAGCTTATTGTGCTTATATGGACTGTGATGTGCTAGATTTGCAGCATGCTGTTGTGGGCCAGTTGGGGGATGCTATAATAATATGCACATGCTCCACTCAATCTGGTGACCATTATAGGAGATATTAGTGGCATGCATAAATTCCAACCTGCAGCATTGAAAATAGGAACAAATACCACTGAAAAGGAAGAACATCCAGTCACAGATCTGGACATCTGCTTTGTATAGCCAATAGCATATAGCTCTTCTCAGTTCTGGTAAGAATATGGAATATTGCTCAGGAACATGTTTAAAAAGAGAGTAACAAAAATTATGGAAAAATATAAGCACATTATCAAAGGGACAGAGTAAAATTTGTAGACTTTAGTGAACTGTATTTCAAAATTTTACCACATAAGTTCATTTATTTTTGCTTCCAAAAATGAGAGATTTAAATGTGTGTCCTCGTTCTTTAAATTGTTGTTGCCACTGATATGTTGGTCACAGGGCCAGATCCAGCACCAGGTGACCCAGGCAGCTGCCTATGGCCCAGCCACAACAGTAATCTAAAAAAAGAAGGAAAACATGAAAGACACTTTTCCAGGTGGCGTGTGCCTCTGTGGAGATCAGATGCAGTTAAGCTCATTGTACCTATGGACTTTGTGGTGGGATACTGGTAACACACAAGTAGAGAACAAGACCATATTGCAAGCATTAGCCAGGAGCTTGTGTGCATGTCTCACATTGTAAAATGTCCATACATTTGGCTACATGTTCACTATCTCAAATTAATAACTGGTAATGGACAGTAGCTTTGACAAAGTAAACATGCCTGCAATAAACACGAGGGACACATTAAAATGGTAGGGAGGTAGACAACCTGGGACCACATCATGGTAAAACATGACTTGGTAAGGTGACACAATGCAAATGTACATGTAAAGCACACAGGGTGCTATAGAAGACACACAGGCATTCATTTAAACAAATGGAAAATGTATGTCAAATGGACTGCTGATGTCCATAAAACTGGACATGTATCATCATCTTCTTTCGACTGTTCCCATTAGGGGTCACCACAGTGGATCATCTGTTTCCATTTCTTTCTGTCCTCTGCATCATGCTCTTTCACACCAACCACCTGCATGTCCTCTCTCACCACATCCATAAACCTTATCTTAGGCCTTCCTCTTTTCATCTTACCTGGCAGCTTCATCCTTAGCATCCTTTTCCCAATATACCCAGCATCCCTCTTCAGCACATGTCCAAACCAACACAATCTCTCCTCTCTTGCTTTGTCTCCAGACTGTCCAACCTGAGCTGACCCTCTTATATACTGATTCTTAATCCTGTCCATCCTAGTCATACCCAGTGCAAATCTTAACATCTTTAACTCTGCCACATCCAGCTCTGACTCCTGCCTTTTTGTCAATGCCACCATCTCCAACCCATATAACATAGCTGGTCCCAATACCCTCTTGTAGACCTTCCTTTTCACTCTTACTGGTACCCGTCTGTCACAAATCACTCCTGACACTCTTCTCCACCCATTCCACCCTGCCTGTACTCTCTTCTTCACCACTCTTCCACACTCACCATTACTCTGAACAGTTGATCCCAAGTACTTAAACTCATCCACCTTTACCAACTCTACTCCCTGTATTCTCACCATTCCTCTACCCTCCCTCTCATTTACACACATATATTCTGTTTTAGCCTTGCTGACCTTCACTCCTCTCCTCTCTAAAGCATATCTCCACCTCTCCAGGGTTTCCTCAACCTGGTCCCTACTCTCACTACATATCACAATGTCATTAGTCCACGGGGACTCTTGTCTGATCTCATCTGTCAACCTGTCCATCACCACTGCAAATAAAAAAGGGCTCAGATCTGATCCTTGATGTAATCCCACTTCCACCTTAAACGTATCTGTCACTCCCACCGCATTCCTCACCAATGTCACACTACCCTTGTACATATCCTGTACCACTCTTACATACTTCTCTGCCACTCCCGACTTCCTTATACAATACCACAACTCCTCTCTATGCACCCTCTCATATGCATTCTCTAAGTCCACAAAGACACAATGCAACTCCTTCTGACCTTCTCTGTATTTCTCCAACACTCTCAGAGCAAATATTGCATCTGTAGTGCTCTTTCCTGGCATGAAACCATACTGCTGATCACTAATCATCACCTCCCTTCTTAACATAGCTTCCACTACTCTTTCCCATAACTTCAAGCTGTGACTGATCAATTTTATCCCTCTATAGTTACTGCAGCTCTGCACATCACCCTTATTCTTAAAGATAGGTACCAAAACACTTTTTCTCCACTCCTCAGACATCCTCTAACTTTCCAAAATTTCATTAAACAATCTGGTTAAAAATGTTACTGCCATTTCTCCTAAGCAGCTCCATGCTTCCACTGGTATGTCATCTGGGCCAACAGCCTTTCCATTCTTCATCCTCTTCATAGCTGTCCTTACTTCCTTCTTGCTAATCTGTTTCACTTCCTGATTCACTATCCCCACATCATCCAACCTTCTCTCTCTCTCTCTCTCTCTCTCTCTCTCTCTCTCATTCTTTTCATTCATCAGCCCTTCAAAGTACTCTTTCCATCTACTCAACACACTCTCCTCACTTGTGAGAATGTTTCCTTAACTATCCTTTATCACCCTTACCTGCTGCACATCTTTCCCAGCTCTGTCCCTCTGACTAGCCAATTGGTACAGGTCCTTTTCTCCCTCTTTAGTGTCCAGTCTCTCATACAACTCTCCATATGCCTTATCCTTAGCCTTCGCCACCTCTCTCTTTGCCATGTGCTTCATCTCCTTATACTCCTGTCTACTTTCTATATCTCTTTGATAATTCCACTTCTTCTTCACCAGCCTCTTCCTCTGTATACTCTCCTGTACTTCCTCATTCCACCACCAGGTCTCCTTGTCCTCCTTCCTCTGTCCAGATGTCACACCAAGCACCTTTCTAGCAGTCTCCTCTACTAGCTCTGCTGTAGTTACCCAGCTATTTGGTAACTCTTCACTGCCTCCCAATGCTTGTCTTAACACTTCCCTGAACTCCACCTCACAATCATGTAACATCAACGTGCATAGGTAAGCAAGTAAAAAAATTCAGTCACATACACATATACTGTCATGCAAATGTCAAATAAAGAAACACACGTATATGTCAACTGCATTGCTCATTACTGAGCAGAGGACACCTCTGTGAGCATCATTACAACATATTTGCAGTACATCACTGAGTGCTCACTTGTCAAAAATACATATCTGTGTCAGTATGTATCTGACTATGTGCACACATACATACAAGTATTATGTATACAACTATTTATGGAAGGTATATACCAATGTCACTACACCATGGGTGTAGAAATTCTACATACAGCAAACAGTTGTAATGTACTGTAAAAGACTGTGTTATCAGTAACATTTGTGCACAGATTAATGTTATCATGCTCTTTAATGCAATCAAATAAGGAGGGCTGCACATACAGAGAATATACCTGTATATGATTCTGCATGGCATCAGCTTTGCCAAACCATAACACAACACCACGTCCTGAACATGGGACATCATAACAACTGTGATTCAAAACCAGGTAGAATGACGTGTTTGTATGTTGGACATACCTGATGTGGCAAAACAGACATCCAAGGCATATAACACTGTTAGCGCTGGACTATGGACAATGTATGTTGTCTGTCAGTAGTCCTAGTAAAACAAAGTACAGGCTACCTGTTGCAGCACTATCAGCAGGTTAACTGCCACAATTCATTGACAGTTCAAAATGTGTGGACAGTGTAATGTGTTAATGTGTGTCATGCACACACACATACTGAAACCACAGTAAATGTCACAGGATAATAACAAATAAGCAGAACAGATACATGTTATGCATGCACAAGAGTGCATATACAGTACAATTAATTAAATGTCAATCACCATATTGGCAGCAGAACACAAGTGGAGCACACAGACAATATCTATCAGATATATAGATAATGGAGAGACCAGGTTGATGTTGATCAGACACCCAAATGATCTATCATCTTGAACGAATCCTGCACAGCCCATGCCATCTCATTGAAGAAGGTCCTCATCATGTCCCTCACATGTGTTTGGAACATATTGATTTGTTATGGGCATGCGCATGGAGACATCTCCTCCAGGGTGCAATCAGGATGGATCAAACAGGGGCAGGTCCATGTTCCTCCTCCTCCTCATCATCATCATTGTCATTGTCTTCTTCAGATGATTTGGGCTGTGGCCTCACACATGCATGTCATCATCTTTGGATTGGTGAACATCCTTGAATATCATGCACAACTGTAAACAAATGTAGGATGCATACTATCATAATGAACATATTGTGTTGATTGAACATTTTTCTGTAAATATGGGTTTTAAAATAACCATTACTGAAAGATATATCAATGCCTAAAAAGCTAATTTTATCTGTCTGTTAACATCAAAGCATAAAAATCTGTAGTGCCTTGTAAATCAGCAACAAACTGATGTAATGTCTCCAAATTTCCAGCCCAAATAAGAAAAATATCATCCACAAATCTTTTATAGAATACTAAATTACTACTCAGATGATCTGTAACAGTACCATAAATATGCATCTCTTCCCATCTAGCGAGAACTGTTAGCATAGCTATTCACAGTGGGGGTACCCATAGATACCCCAACTGCTGATGAAAGACCTCCTCATTAAATATAAAAAATATTATTATTGAGTACTATATCTGACATTAAACAGCAAAGTTCTGTTTTCTCAGTTGAGAAATTACTGTTTACATAGAAATTCTCTCATGGACTCAATACCTAATTAATTAGGAATAACCATGAAAAAAGACTTTATGTCTGTTGTGACTAACATAATGTTCATTACTTTATTTCTTTGTGTCCATTCATATAACTGAAGCAAAAAGTCATTTGTATATTTTATATGACTCTTGCTATACATTAACAAAAGATGACACTGTTTTTCAAGAAACTTAGAAATGGGGGGTCCTTACCCACTGTCCACCAGACACTATTTGTCTCATTCGTGGTACCTCAATATTTTTATGTATTTTGGGTAAACCATAAACTGCTGGAATGACCAGAGTAGCCACATATAGAAAATTATATAATTCTGCTGTAATAGATTTATCCACCAATAAATCATATTAAAAGCCTTTAGCTCAAAATATTACTTCATTTTTGCTGCTGAATTAATCCTTTAAAAATGTGACAGAATAATCTAATAATAAGTGCACCCACTCAGTATACTTGTTAGTGCCCATAATAACAGTTTTTGAACCCTTATCTGCTTGTTTTATTAAAATACCTTCCATTCTTATTAACTTCTATAACTCCTGTCTTTGTTCAGCACTAATATTATAATATTTGATTTTAGTTTCACTGGCAAAAAATAACTCGTAAATATAATTTTCACATATTATAATAGGTTTGTACTGTGGGTGTATTAGTGTGCAAAAAAGTACTTCTACGTTTCAGCTTATAACCACAATCTGAGTTAGATGAAGCATCCTTTATATATAACAATTTTAAATCAAGATTATGTACAAACAGTGTCAGCTCTGTAAGAGCATCATTCAAATTATCTTCTGCAGAGAGAATAAAGGATAAACCTTTATCAAATAGGGAAAGTGCTTCATTACTGAACTGAACATTAGACAAATTCAATACAGTAATTCCTACTGTATATCAGTTATTTATTTTGTGAGTGAGTGCATGTTGTGGGTCCTACCTGCATGAAGATCTTGGTGCCCATCTGTGTTCTTGGTGTCAGTTCTTCTGTAATGAGTATGATCTCTGGTTCATGTTCCTGATATTGCTGTGGCCATGTGGTGTCTGTTGAATCGTGGATGATATATTTCTTACTTGGGCTGGAAATTTAGACTCATTACATCCGTTTCTTGCTGATTTACAAGGCACTATAGATTTTTTATGCTTTGATGTTAACAGCTCAACAGATGAAATTAGCTTTTTAGACATTGATGTATATTTCAGCAATGTATGTTTTAACATGCATATTTACAGAAAAAATGTTCAATCAACGTGATATGTTCATTATCATAGTATGCATCATAGATTTATTTATAATAGTGTTGTTTGCAGTCAGTTCCTGAGGGCTAGCAGGTTGAACACAGAAGGTGATGGCTTTATGCAAGAGATTGATAGTATGACATCAGACTTTGTAACTAGAGGATACAATACAGGGCTGTTAGAAAGGAATAGGAACTATGTTATTTCTAAAAGTGAAGATTTGGGTGCACCCTACTTCTCCAATGCTAGAAGGAGTACTGAGAATAATGAAGAAAGGCATAAAGATAATAGTAAATATTGCATGGGATATGTCACAAAGGGAACACAAACTTTATTAGACAGATTTATTTTGAAATCTGACCCAAATATTAGTGAAATTATTAACATGCAACCACATTTTATTCATAAAAAGGAAAGAAACTTAAAACAAAGACTGTGTTACAAAGATCAAGTATTTGATTCTCATAATAATTTTCATTTTAGTAAACAGGGAACTGTCCCCTGCCATAATTGTATATATTGCCAGTATATTAGTTTAGATAAGGAATTTATGCATCCAATAACAAAGGAACTCATTATATTTAAATCTTCAGCAAACTGTCTAACAGAAAAGTGATATACTTTGTGAACTGCATAAGATGTGAATGTTTTACATAGGTAAAACTAACCAAAATTTTAAAGGAAAATTGATTTTCATCTGCCTGAGATTTGCAGGCAGATAGAGACTAATGCTCTTAGTAAACACATTATGCAGTCTGGTACTGAACATTCATTTAAATGTAAGGCTTTACAAAGAATTTGTAAGCAAAAAAGAGGGGGTGATCTTGTAAATGATACTGACATGGCTGAATATAAATGAATACATTTCTTTAGAGCTGACAAATTTCCAGGTCTAAATAGTAAGAATAGCATAAAACCATTACTTAAAAAGCATAGCTATGTATGAAATAAAATTTCCTTATATGTCTTTTATATGTTTTTACATGCTCCTTTATATGTTTTTATATTACATTTTTGTATGCTTTGTATGTGTTCTGGGTTCTATGTTTTAATATGTATGCCTTAATATACCTTAAAATGCTTTTTAGACTATGTTTTAGGTAATATTATTTATCCAATGCATTTTAATTATTCGTCAGATGACTGGATTTCGAATATGATTGGCTGGATTTTATATTTAAACTGACTAACATTGTTGATTTTATGTTGTGTTTTGAAAGAATCTCGTGAATTCAAAAGCTTCATTAAAGTGTTTTAAGTGCGGACTCCAATTTTTTTTCTTTTAGGTAATGTAAAAAAAAAAATATATATATATACATATATGGAATGTTAGGCATTCCAATCCCAGTCACGAAGTCTACAGATATTGCCAGTTATGTTATTTTTACAAATGTTGTATGGCACCAGATGTTTTCATTGCAGAAGATGACTCACCATACTTTTCACATGTCATGTCAGTATTTCTCAAAGATAGTGTTATACAGATGTTTTCATTGCAGAGGAATGTATACTGTTTATTTTGACATATGCTGTTCATTGACTGAAATGCATAAATGTGATCATCCATGAGTCTTATCATGTATGTATCAATGTTATCCAGATGACTCACCATCCTAGGGGTGACAACTTTTCCCCCCAGGAAAATAAGATCAACATTGATGTTCTCCACCAACATGAAAGGAGACTCCTAGGCCATTCAGGGGATATTGTTTGGAGAAATGAAATATGGACACACCTCACCAGCATAATCATTGCTGTTGGAGGCCAAAATTGATTCCATGAGGCCTGTAGACATTGTTGCTTGAGCATGCTTCTTCATGCAGCTAACAGAGTCACATATTATGGGAGGTTGAGGGATGCCACTGGTGGTGGACCACCACTGATCCCCTCACTACATAGAGTAGGAGGTGACATGGATGTTTGCATGTTCAGTACAGGGATGAGTATTTTGACAATCACTGCATGTTGCTTAAGCATGCACATTCATGTATTTCTGTATTTGATTTACAGCAGCAGAGCTGAACCATGAACAAACTTCCACACAGAATGAGGATGATGAACATAGATATAATTATATGTATTGTTATATCTGAGTTGTAAACAGAGCAGTGCAAACTGCAGTTGTAATGTTTATTGCATTAATATTCATGACTCCATCTACTTTGGGCTTACAGCAGGGAACAGCAGGTGAGTGTCTGTATACTGTTGCTGTGCACACTACCTTGTTGATGCCCACACCTCATGTAATGATACTACTGTTTACTGCTACATTGTTCTTTCCATAACCTTGAACACCACAGATACATACTGCGGAGGGGCAGCCATGCATTATCAAGTAAGAAAGACCATGTATATTACAGTGACATTGTCAGAGCTTAAAACAATGTTTATCAGATGTAATGACTGAAATCTTTGTCAATATTTGTGAATTCGGGTTCTTCTGGTGTACAGTTGTAAAGTACATCATTTGAACTTTTGCAGCTCATATTGTATTGTATATGTGATGTAGCCAGTAATAGTTTGGATAACTACATGACTATGCTGCCTTTCTGTTTATTTTCTCACTGCAGGCTCCACAGTACAAACCATGCCCTCTACACAGCAGGAGTCCTCAAGTGCATATATGAGTGGCATGTATATCTTCAAAAGGTACATTGATGATTGGATGGGAGATAGGAAATTCACCCCAGGGATCATGTCAGTCGGCCTGCTAGACAGGGGCCCAGAGAAGTAAATATTGTGGGAAGAAATATCCAGGGAATTGTTATGGCTAGGCTTGCATAGGCCTTAGTGCCAATAGCCTAGTACCAACCTATGAACCTATGACTCTATATGTCACACATTCAGACTTTTTTAATTGTGTTCACCTTGTACATACTGTGAATGATGTGATCTATAATGTCTTTTTTCCCTACACTAGCTGAAGCTCAGCACAGTGGATCAACAACAACATCCCATGAGTGTTTGTCAGGTGAGTTGCTATGCTTTTATGCATTGCTTATGTCATGTATGTTGGACATGTTAATAGATTATGTAGTTATGGTATGTAAATTCTGTAAAACATACATACATTAAACTGCAAGTGAAGTCAGTGTTATTTGTAACATTGCAGTGAATTATATATGCCAATTGTGTTTTTATATTCAACATGTGCTATAGGCACATTGTCCTAATCTGTGTCTTTGTACCTTGTAGCACATCAACTGTCTTTATCATTTGCAGCCTATCCAGTGATCATGATGTTGTTTGTGATGTATCTCGGCATGGTAATATAGCCCCTGGTGCAGAGGTCATTGAGTTTTTTGGAGAGTCCAACCATGAAGTTGACACAGATGTTGCAACAGATGTATCCTCAGATGCGGAGGCCCTATTATCAATGGTTTCAAAGGATGATGACTCCATGGATGTTGAACAGGATGAGGTCATTGATCAACACACCACAGTTGGGAGCACTGCTGCTGGTGGATCCACACAACAACCAGATAAAGGTCATCGCTGTAGACACAGGCAAGCAGATGTTGGACATGGTCAATCATCACAGGGTGTGCGCCTTCTGCTGCACACAATGGATGGGCACAACTATACCATCATTCAAACATCCATGCATTTGCCCATGCCACAGATTGTGTGGCACACAAGCTACATGTCATGCATGAAGGACAAGAGTGCAGACACAGTGAGATTATGGCTGCATTGGCTGCTGAGAATGATAGTCTGCTAGCTGTGGCACAGTCAGTGGAAAACCAGGTCTCTATGGTACTGTAGCAATGTGATTCTGTGTTCCATGAGAATGCACAGAAGATTGCAACCTGTGACAGGCAGGCCACCTGTCTGCAGAACCACCAATGGCCATCGAGAAAACATGTCTGTGGTCAAACCTGCACAGATGTCAACAGCTGGCACATCTTTTGAGGTTCTGCCAGTCACAAGGCCTTCAACTGGAAGTCAGACTCCTTCATCTGAACATAGTGTCATACACCCATCCATCTCCTCTGTGGAGCAAACAGGGCAGAGTATGTCTGTACGTGGTCATAGCAGGGTGAACTGTGGTGTGAGATGTCAGCAAGGTCGACTAAGCCTGTATTATAGTGTGCCCAACAGTGTAGTAGACATAGTTGAGTCATATTATTTCAATACCACTCAGCTATAAGTGTTTTTGAAATAAAAATGTCTGCATGATGTTTTGCATGATTTCTCTTATGATATTGTACAGATATGTAAGTGTAGCACTGATGTGTGTCCCTTTTTCTTGATTATACAGTGATAAAACAGAATGAGTGTGTATGCATACCTGCGTCAGTTGTGGCCTGAGTAGATGTTTTTATTTTTGACATATTTGCATATGCTCATGTTGGAATAGGTTAGGGTCATGTTATGTGACGGTTGGTGTGTACATCTAGTGAGTACTTGCCATTAGATGCAATATGTGTTGCTATTGTGGGGCAACACCAGAACATCAGTGTTTAATCTGTGTACTCATGTACACATGGCTTGTCATGACTCAAATGTCTGGATCAGACACTGCTGTGTAGCCTCTGTCTGCACTTGTGGTTGCACCCTACATTGCCTACACTTGTAACTTCTGTCCCTTATGTCCTCCTGATCCTCCTCTGGTAACTGGGGGATGTGCTCTTCAGATATTTGTAGTTCTTGTGGTAGTTCACCCACACCTGCATCTGGAAGACCATCCACCATTAGCATGTTGTGCAGCATGGCATGCACCATTATCATCTGTGCTGCCTTCAGAGCTTTGTATTGCAGTTCACCCCTGGATGTGTCCAGACATCTGAACCTAGCTTTCAATGCATCAAACACAAGCTCTATAGTGTTTTTGGTCATTGCGTGTGCTGTATTATAGGCCTGTTGTGTGGAATGAATGGATCGTGGCACATGGTCATTAGCCACAGCTTGATAGGATAACCACAGTCACCTGTTGGGGGGAATAAAAACACTTTTGTTCAGACTGGATATTGTTGACAGGGGGGATCCTTCAGTTACTTCCTAGCTGTGTTCCTGTACTTACCGAAAAGCAGTCCCTCCAGAATTTCACCTTACTAGAATGCAGCCTGGAGTCTACTTTTCCTCCAAATGGCACTTTGATACTTCCTGGGTGTGTTGCCATGATGTTTGTTATGCTGTCATCTGTTGCACACACAACTTGGCAGTTGATGGATGGCCATTCCTTTCTGTTTATGTATCGGTCTGCTTCTGAATGTACTGGTGTCCTGATAGGTATGTGTGTGCAATCTGTTGCACCCAGTACATGGGGGAAGTTTGTGATGTTATAGAATTGGTGTATTATAGTTCTCCACTCCATGGGTGTGGATGGGAAGTATAGGAAGTCATCCACCTTGCTGCACATTGCTGCCAGGAATGTGATATTCCCACAGCATCCCCCATGTGTCTCTGGAATGTCTCAGATGGGAGTATACCCAGGTTGAGTTACAGTTTGGTTTCAAGAGGATAGGGTTTCCTTGAGAGTCTGCACAGACATGTGCAGGGCACATATGTTGCAGACAGCCTGCACCATTTTTTGTCTAGATGGCATCTATTGATTATTTGCTGGTCTGACAACTGGTTTAGTTGCAGCTTTGCTCTGGCTCTAGCTGGCTGCCCTCTAGGGTGCACAGACACATTCTCATTTATGGCTTGCTTCAATGCTGCTTGCTGCAATATATTAACAGCAGGTTGAATTGTTATATATTTTTTTCAGTTTTGCTATGGATTTTGATGTAACCCGTAGTATTCATGTGAAATCCTTGGGGTCCGTAATGTACATACCAAGAATTTCGGAAGTGGAGTCAGAGTAGTTATTTGTCACATTTGAGTTGCATTGTCTGTGTACAATGTGTTTTGGAATCACACTGGTGTTAGCTGAAGCCTATGCTGAATACTTAATTAGTATGTCTGCTTTCAGTGTGTCTTCTGGAATTACGTCCACAGCAAATGCGCTGGAGTCTTCCTTTGGCATGCTGCACTGTCTGTAAATACCGTCTGCAAACTTTGTAGAATCCAACCCTGTGTCTACCTTTTTGGTCATGACCTTCAATGTCATCTGCAGTATTAATGTATAGAATATCTTTCAGTAGCAAGTTCCACCTGTGCACAACTTTTTCTTAGAAAAATTACTTTGAAATGCCTAAACTGAAGTCTTTACCTTTATTGTATATGAGCATGTTTACCCAAGCATTATTTTCACAAAATATCAGCTTTCCCCTGGTAAAATATATTCATGTTTAAAAATCTACATTGCCATTAATGCAATTGGCCAATAAGGGGACAGAGATAAATAACAACATATATATTTGTCATAAATGAGTTACAGTTGGTAAAAAAGGAAAGCACATTTTCTTGCAGTAACATAATATTACTGTGTTATCTGGGCATGAGAAAAACCACCAGAAGACAGTATTTCACTTCAAATTTTCATAAATTGTCTGAGGTACATACTTAAGACACACTAAATATGAGGGATAAGGTTTTGGTTTTAAAACATGATGCTGTCTGTACTGAGCTTTTCCTGCGGTCTTGGCTTGAGTTCCCTCAGTCTCCATTAGCCTAATGTATGGTTCTGAGCAAGTCACATACGAGCTGTTGCTCACCGTTTACTACTGCATAGATGTACTTTGGCCTAGTTGGTTTACCAAGTTAACATATAAATAAAATAATAAAACAAATGAGTCAGTAATGAAGCAAATAGACAATGCAGGTATTTGATAGGCCAAAAGAATTTCAAGTTCTTAAAAGGGCAAAATAAATTTCAATTCACTTCAAGCACATATAAATCAGCAAAATGCAGCAATTTACTTCTCATGTTCATATTTTTTTTCTGGAAAAATGTTATGTACTAGACTCTCCGGTGATAGCCTGTTTTGTGCACACTTAAAACATTAAGTATATAACAACTTTGGAAGATCAGCCTTGGACAGAATGAGTATGATTTGCATATAGTAGCAGATACTGAGTAAGTTATGCCACTGAATGAACATGCTTCAAGCTGTTTACTGCTACCTGTGGGTAGCAGGCTGGTAGGACTCTAATCACAGTAAGTTAGCTGCAGACAGAGGGAAGGATAGACCTGGAGCACTATCCACTGCTGGAATGGTGAGGGGAGTAGTCAGACTCTTTAATCACTGCCAAGATGAGGAACCAGAAGAACAGGGACTTCACTCACTGTAGGATTTTTTGTCGCTTGTGGTTTTTTTTTTTTTTTGGAGGTGGTATGGAGCTCCATTTGCTACCAGTGGACTGTTACTGCTGCTCTGATGCTGTGATGAAAGATATCACAAACACTGCTGATGTTTCCAAGCAGGATGCAGAATTCACAGAAAGCAGATTTTTTCAATGGAATTTACTTAATCATTCACACTTAATGACAGATAAACAACTGTTCTTGTAAGCAGAAGCAATTGAACCTGTAGAGGAAATCCCAATGGATTTCATGACTACCATCTTAACCATGTTACTATGACTGTTCAATCTGTTGATTATAAGCTGACACTGCTGTATATGCATTGGATGCTTTGTATGCCCTTACTGCAGTAACTACTGTGCTCTCTGGAATCAGGGACTGGAGAGCATTCAATAAGTGAATCCCTATCCTCAATGGGAGACAGCAATATAGTATTTCACTATATACACATGACCTTTCAATGTATATAGGTGACTGTAAGCAACAACTGGAACCATTATTAGATGAACTGAAAGCTTTTGGAAGGTTATCAAGTTGCAAAATTAAACTTTTTGCCAGCTGACTCCTTTTGGCTGAAGTATTTATTTTTATGAAACAATGGATCATTATATTAGCTTGTATTCACATAGTCTCACACATTGGCTTACAGAACAGTTAGCTTATACTCAGCTGGCCAAGAAATGCAAAAAATATGTAATATTGTGGAGCATTCAAATACTTGACTTTGATCTGTGAGTCCAAGTTTTCTAAATGTTTATTCTGTTTCAAAGTTTATATGCTAGTCAAGCAATACCAATTAGTCTCCCAACATACCTTTATAAGAAACTCATTAAACAGATAGCAGATTTTGCATGGGCATGAAGCGTTTAGAGGATGACATGAATTAAATTAATCCTTCTGAATGAAGTGAATGGACCGGGAATCCCAGATCCAGAATTATATAACATGGCATCAGTGCTGAAATATTTTAATAAACTGAATAATGACAACAAAGACCTGGGGCAAAAAAAAAACTTACTTTGCAAGTTTTGAAGAATTAGTGGAGTTCACAAAAAAAAGTTCTTTTAGGAAAGAGAGATCTTTTCCAGCCTCTCACACATGGCTAATTATACAGATGGTTTACTTGAAAATGCTGTTTGCTAAGAGTAAAATGCTAGGTTAGAATGATGAACAGCAGCTAATTGAATTACATGCATTCTAAATCCATGGGTATCCATAAATGGGTATAGGAAAATAATCAACTGAGTAGGTAGTCATGGGGACCTGAAATTTTGGGAACAGCTGCTTAAGTTTGACACAGTCAAAGTGGGCACAATTTCAAAGAGAGTTTAGCTCCTTCAGGAGATATGAGCTAAAATATAATAGGCTGTCTTTGAATCTTGAGAAACTGAAGATATGGGCAGTATGAAAGCAGAATAGACAAAGGTTAGACAAATGGATAATAGTCCTTCTTCTAAACACATAGTGAGTCAAACAGATAATATTGTGCTAAAGATTTATAAAGATGAAGCAGAAGGTCTGAGAATAGTCTGGGAGACAGATTTAGGCATACAGCTGACCTCAATCCAGTGGTGCAGAATTATGCTGTGCTACAAATGTGCAAAATCTCTTACAAATATTGATTCTTTGTATGGTAACACCTCTATAAACATTGTTATACTCTGTGCCGACTGTTCAAAATTTTCCTTCAGTAGACCTGCCCTGCTAGAGGCATGGTGAGCAGAAGATTGGGTTGCATAATTTTGGGTCCTGTAGGGAGGATATTCAATCAGTTTATCATCATTTAGGGCCAGGTAGGGTGTAATCTGATTATCTACTGATGACATTAGACATAACAGGGTAGCCAAAGTCAAAACTGACATTGCCAGGGACTTTAATGATATTAGTAAATCATTTGTAAGTCATAAGTGAGATAGTAAGGTTTCCTCATTCTTTGGGAAATTGATTAGCTTAATGAATGACTTCTGTATACAATAGATATTGGTAAAGAATATAAAGATCAGAGAGAAAGTGAGACAGAAATAAATGCCTTGGATTTTCAATTTTATTTAGAAATGTAATGCCTGAGGAAATACTTGATGATGTATATTAGGATGAGCTTGTCTTCTTCAACTTTAATCCATGACTTAGGTTCTGAATGCACAGATATCTCATTTTCAGGTGATGAAATCATACTTAGTCATGAAGTTTTATGGAGTGTATGGAGGAAGCAAAATGTGGTCTTTTCTTCCTCTCTCACACACAAACAAATAAAATAAAAACAAGAGCAGTTAAGAAGAATAATGTCCTATATGGATTACAGCAATAATCTATTTTTGTATATTTTTGGCTATATCATTAGGTGTGTGTGTGTGTGTGTGTGTGTGTGTGTGTGTGTGTGTGTGTGTGTGTGTGTGTGTGTGTGTGTGTGTTTGTGTGTGTGTTATTTTCTTACATGTCTTGATTGTTTTGTTTTTGAGTAATGTTCATGAAATGCTTTTGTGGTTGGTAAAACTATTTTAATAGACAAATATAAAAAAGGGATTCCACGTCTTGGCTACTATGACTGGCTTTAGTATTGAAGAAGGATTTCTAATGGACATAAGAGTTCCATAAGTCCTGTACAACCTCATAATGGCAGTGTCTATGGAAATTAAAATATAGTTTCTTGTGAAATTATATATTTTATTAATATTCACTGTATTATTTTGGTGATCCATGTGTTTGTTTTATTTGCAATTTTATTTGAAAATGGTTCATTCTGTTTTGAAAAATCACAGTGTTTAGGTAAAGATCATGAGTTAATTCTTGCTGATGTTTGCGCCCTGGTAGCCATTTTTAAAATAGTTAAGAAAAAAATTAAAAATGAACACTGGCTGAGTAAATTAGGTTTTAGCCATTCATCCTTCTTGGCTAGAATGATTT
>NC_056730.1:335525222-335530222 GCF_019279795.1 Protopterus annectens
GAGCATTTAGGTAGTTTTTTTTGTTTTTGTTTAGTTTTTATTATATGTTCAATGTTTTAAAACTTCGCTCATATGGTATCGATCATATGAGTGTCAAAGTTTTAAAACTTCGATCATATGTCCACAAACATTAATGTGCCTGCAAAGTATTTACCAGGCTGTGGAATGGTGATGCATCACTGGGACAAAACAGAAATTCCTTAAGATTCCAAGAGCAGAATAAGTTATTTCTTATATTTATTTCATTGCATTGCATTTTTTTAATGCATATAATTGTCTTATACAGCTAATGTACTATATTTTGCACTGTTATAAAGCTTTTTTCACTGTTTCACTGCATTTATGTACTGCTTTATACTGTTTTAACTGTATTTTTCATTGCTAGATACTGTTTCATTACTCTAATTGCATTTGTACTGAATTACTTAACTGTAAGCTGCTTTTTCATACTGAGAGTTGTATTTTCTGTTTGTGAGTGCTCTATCTGTGCTTTTCTGTGCATTTTGGGAGGTTTCTGTGTTCTAGGCAGGTATCATATAACTGATTTGTTTGCAGTTAAAAGCATTCTCTAGAGTCTCCTTGCTCCTTTATCTGTTTAAAACTTTCATTTAATGGCTACAGCTAGTAGCTAAATTTCCCACCTGCCCTCCCTATTGGTGTCTTTTTCTTATACTTGGTGGCTTTGTAGTTGCCCGCCCATACTGTAAATTTGATCTGGGACACTTCTCCCAGTCTAGTGTCATTAGCACATTCTACCTAATACAAAAGAGAACACTTGGAAGCCACGCAGTCTCCAGCCAAGACCGGAATAGCTGGTCAAGAGGAGAAGGTCAACACTTGTACCACACCACATGGAACACATAGCCCTCCAGAACACACACCAGCACTGCCTTCACATAAAAACACAAACCCTACACCCACCTTTACAGATCCTCTCAATAAAAATCTACCCAAACAGCAGAGACCTCTAAGGCAGAAACGCACTCGACCACCACAACACAACACTAATCATGAGACACATAACTCTCCTAAACAGTGTGCCACTCAACCAAAGCCCCTAAGGCAAAACAGCATGCCCAACACATTAGTCATAGGTGATTCGATAGTGAGGCACACTGATGTCCCACTTACTTGGCTGAATAAGGAGAACATAACAAACAGCTGCCTGTCAGGTGCCAGGATCTGCCACATAACACATGCACTCAGGTCCCTCAACAGGTAGAAATATGACTCAGTCATTGTACATGTGGGTGTGAATGATCTGAGATATACCTCCCTGGACTACTTGAAAAGAGACATGAAGAAGTTCTGGGATTATGTAGTCCAGGCAGGTATGACCCTAGCCCTGAGCAACATCCTACCATCACCCAGAATTATACCACAGTACAAGCAGAAAATTATTTATTTCAACAATTGGCTAAGTTTCTGGTGTCATTCTAATGGGATCCAGTATCTGTCTGTCTGGGATAACTTGATTGACAGATCTCGATGCTTTGCTAGATATGGCCTACATCTGTCACCTCTGGGCTTCCGGATACTGGCCAAGGCTCTTGTCACCCCTATAGTGCATTTTTAGGTGGGATTCCAAAGACCAAATTACCATATTAACAACTACAAACAAATACAATCTGAGGTTCATGCTGCTCAGTGCTAGAAGTCTAAATCTCAAAATGCACTCGCTCGAAGCACTCCTTAAAATGGAGAACATCGACATTTGTTCTGTAACAGATACCTGGTTTAAGGCAGCAGAAAGCACCCTACACTACCAGGCTATAACTCATTCCACACCTTTCGGCCCCAGAACTTGGACTGAAGCTCCAAAGGTGGTGATGTTTTCATATTCATAAAGGATGCGCACACCTCCAGACTGGTAGCCCACCATAATGCATCAGAGATACTTCAGGTGCAGCTAACATTGGGTAAGACAGCAATTCAGGTCGTAGCCTGCTATAGGTCCCCAACTATGTCCCAAGATTCACACTCCACGTTTCTAAGCACCCAGGAAAATATTAGGGTCCAACCTAACACTCTCATACTAGGTGACTTCAACTACCCCTCTGTTAACTGGGAAAACTACTCAAGTAACAATACACTTGCCCAACATTTCCTGGTGTTCATTAATTCCAATGCTCTGAACCAGCTCATTCTTACCCCCACTACAGGTAGCAACATCCTTGACCTGGTCATTACTAACATGGACAACTGTTGCTCTACACCAATAGTCAGCTCCTCCCTGGTTAGATCTGACCACAAACTAATCACCTTGGAAATCTGCATCCCCTCCAACCCCCCACAAAGGTAGCCACCATGAAAAGCCTCTCCAAAGCTAACTTTGGGCTTTAAAAACAGAGGTGGCTAATTGCACAGCACCCATGCAAATGGAGAATAGTTGCATGACCGCCAAATCATACACCAATGCACTGTACGAACACGTACACAAATGCATGGATCTTGCCATACCCAATAGAACTAAGATGTTCTCCTCCAAAAAAAGGAAGCAAATCTGGTGGTCCTCTGCCATAAACAAACTCTACAACAGAAGGAGGAAACTGATGGGGAATAAGGTGAAGTCCCAAGACTGGAAAAACTCCCTTATCAGCCTCAACAAAAAGTTGAGATCCCTCATCAAATCCTCTAAAGCTAGCTATGAAAACAGAATTGCAGCATATAGTAAAGGCAACCACAAGGCCTTCTATAGTTATCTAAAGAATATCCATGGCAATACCCAGATTTGCTCTGAGCTACTGCACAATGGTACCTCCTATACCGAGCCAACAGATATTGTGATATACTGGCTGACAGATTCAGTGCCAACTTTACCCCTCTCCACCCCCCCAAACAACCAATAACAATACCAGTAGATCACCAGGCACACAGTATTACTGCTGCACAGGTCAAAGCAGCACTGTCCAAGGCCAAGAATACAGCTTTTATGGGACCTGACAATATCCCTGGCTGTGTTCTTCATGAACTACAGAGTGAACTGGCACCTCACCTGTGTGTCCTGTTCAATCACAGCCTCACCTCAGGCTTTGTCCCTACCAAATGGCGCACTGCTACAGTCATCCCTCTCCACAAAAGAGGAGAGACTACAGACCCTGGGATCTATCGCCCCATTAGCCTGACAAGTCTGATATGCAAAGCTATGGAACGCATCATCATGGACCTAATAAACAAGGATAGAGGGAATCTCCAAACTCTGGATCCTGCACACTTTGGTTTTGTGAAGGTAGATCATGCCTGCTCAACTTGGTTGACTTCTTTGAGTCAGTCACCAGAGCTGTGGATGAAGGCAAGGTGGTTAATGCAGCCTACTTTAATCTGGCAAAGGCTTTTGATACCATTCCCCACTCAGGAATCATGGAAACACTCACTAAGCTAGGCATCAACCCCTATATCACTAGGTGGGTTGCAAAATGGCTCATAGCTAGAACCCACAGCATGAAAGTAGCTGAGTCCAAGTCAGACTGATGACTAGTCACGAGTGGAGTCTCACAGGGTTTGGTCCTGGGTCCTCTCCTCTTTGGTATCTACTTCTCTGAAGTCCAGGCAAACATGAAGGGACACTGGTTGACAAAGTTCACAGATGATTGCAAGTTGGGAGGTATTATTAACTCCCCAAGTGATGTTGATATCCTACAGAATGGCCTCACTGAGACAAACGACTGGTGTTAGAATGGCCTTAAGCTCAATGCCAAAAAATGTGTCTTCATCCCCTTTGGGAAAAATCCAGGTTTCCATGAATTACCACATTGATGGTAGTCCACTGAACACAGAAGGCATTATAAGAGATCTGGGAACACAGGTTGACAACAACCTCTCTTTTGATCACCACATTGCCACTGTGGTCAGAAATTTCTTCTATGTGGCTCATCTCATTATTAAGAGTTTTGCATCCAGGAAGAAAGAGGTCATTGTCTCCCTCTACTCTTCCCTCATTAGGCCTATCACCGACTACAATGCTCCATTTGCCATGTACCTCACTAGACACCTACAACATCTGGAGAGGCCACAAAAATACCTCACAAAGAGGATCCAAGGCCTTAAACAGTTGTCCTATATGGACAGACTCAAAAAAACTCCAACTATTCTCTGTCTCATATCACCTACTTAGAGGTGATCTCTGCTTGACTTACAAAGCCATGTCTGACCCATCTTTGTTAGAAATGCTACATTTAAAGAAATCCCAATCCCTCCACACCACACACTCCAGAGACCTCAATCTCATTACCACAATCAACACAATGTACTGGAGGGACAGGTTCATAACCCAGAGACTGCCCATGCTATGGAATAGACTTCCCATACATGTCAGCACCTCGCTGACCCTCTTCAAGAGAAATCCTGATGAATGGATGGGAAATAGAAAATTCACCCTGGGGATATCTCCAGTGGATCTACTCAGCAGAGGCACTGGGAACTAAGGTCAGGTGGCAAGAAGCCAGGATAATCCTATGGCTAGGCTTGTAAAGGCCCCAGGGCCATTAGCCTAGTGCACACCTATGAACCTACGTATTACAAATAATATTCAAAGCAAAGGGTAAAAATGTCACGCACCCAAACCATTAAGTAAGAACTGCAAGAATCACCCTGCTAAACTAGAGTTTTCACTGTATAGCACCTTAAACTTCCTGTAGTGGAGGCCCATGGAATATAAGTAAATAAACCATTAAGGGCATATAGTATTTCAGTTATGTTCATAGGTTCATACTCTAGTCTAGCTCTCCTCTGCCTAGGGGCATTTACAAGCCCAGCCTTTTTGTAGCCTCGCCACTTCTTTTGCGTAAGGAACTAACTATATTATTTTGCTTGCTGTGCCTCTGTCAAGCAGACACAGGAGGTCCCACTGGGGTCGTATATCTATCCCATCCATCCATCAAGATTTCTCTTGAATGAATAAGGCGAGGAGTGCTCTGCCTCTATATACATGGATTTTTTTTTTTTCCACAGGGAGGAGAGTCTTTGGGTGAATATCTCCCTCCAACCTAATCCTATTTAAT
>NC_056730.1:335535222-335552722 GCF_019279795.1 Protopterus annectens
AGCTACATGTACCCAAATTATGATTGTATGTGCCATGCTACACAATATGATCCTGTGGAAACAGCTGCAGCAGGAACAGCACTGGGCAGGGCCACACAGTCCCCCACCACTGCCATGGCCAGCACAGGCACAGAGTGACTCGGAGGAGGAACAACCTGAGCCTGCCCCTGTAGGCAGAAGGAGGAGTGCCCACTATGCCCAGGCTTTGGAAAAGAGGCAACGCATAGCACATACACTGACACGGTAGGAACCCAGGGAATGACACCTCTCTCTGACTCGCACATACAGCAAAAGGGATGCCAAACATAACACTACCTCTGCTTAACCATGTATAGGGAGTGTACTATGTGTATCAGACATAGTCAGCCCTCCAGCACCATCCTCAATACTGGCAGAGCCACAAGGCAAGTCACTCTTCCTATCAATTGCTAAATGGAGTAGTATGTTCTGCTACTTGTATCTATGGTACAGATGTAAGCATGCAAGGGAATCGGGTGGCTGAATGAGATGGCAGCAGATAGTAGACACCTATATGGGCAGCATGAAATCCATAACAAATACTGGTGTCAACATAGTAGGCAGTACTAAACAAGTTGACAAATCCCACTGCAGGACATGTGGTGGTCCAAATGTGTGTCCATAGGACACACACATGCATGTCAGTGAGGCTCACATGCACAACAACAGTCTCAGCCAGAAGGGCAGGTGTATATGACCACCAAAAAGGTTGTGCTAAGGCCTCTGATTGATGTCAATGGAGAACAGCCCCCCTCTAGACCTACACAGACAGACTACAACAGGTCAGGCAGTTGGATGTTAGTTCTGAAGGGTAAGAAGTCTGAAACTGAAATGTAGGTCAGTAAAACCTATGATCTGTACTACACTGATATGCCTCTAGTCTGCATGATAGATCAGAATACAGAATGAAATGGAAGCCAACATAGTACCTGAAATACCAGTACAGCCATAGAAAATGTTTACAGTTGTCAGGTGTGCCCCCCCCCCCCCCCCCCACACACACACACACAATCCTATGTTGAAATTGAGCTGGCCAAATTAGCAGGATATATTTTTACACGTGTACAATATGCAGAGCTCTGTGTGTTAGGTTGTTGTGTGTTGTATATTGTGTGAAAGTGGTCAGCATATAGGCATGGAGGGTTGTGTTCCGGTGGCCAATGGCTAGTAGTGCTGATGACAGGGCCAAGTTCTAACAACTGCAGTGCCAAACACAATGCATCCCAGCAAGACCCAATCCAGCAGTAATCCATACTAATTGTTCGGATGTAATATCTGTCACCATCTGAAAGATAGACATGGCATGATTGTGGGCCCAGACATACACACAGTACACAGGTGGAAGCTTTAGCTTTAGATAGAGCCTTATTAACCAATGTATCAGTAATAATTGGAGTTACACAATCCCCTGGAATAGTAATAGGCCCTGTAGATGGTGGGGGGGGGAGAAATTTGCACTGAACCTGTCAGCCAAGATGTTGGCAATATCAGTGGGGTCAGTGTATTTTGTTCCATTTTGTACTAGCTCAGAACAGACCTGAGCGTTGTCATTTAGGTTTTTTACGTAACCATAGAAAGCCTTATGGTTATCCTTGGCATCCTTGGCAACTTTCTTTTCGAAATTGGCTTTAGTTGACTTGATGAAGGCCCTCAATTTCTTACTAAAGCTGATCAGGGAAGATTTTTCTACTTGAGATTTGGCCTTTTTTTGTATAAGTCTCCTCTTTTTATTGTATAGTTTGCTTAAGGCTGGGGTCCACCAGACTGGTTTCTTCTTCCTTGAGGAAGGAGTCTTGGTTTTATTTGGGATAGCATGCAATCCTGAAGATGCATATAAAGTGCCTTGGTGTAGGACTCTGCATCCTGGATATCATTATCCTTCTGCAGGGGGATAGTGAAACTTTCCACTTCTGATGCAAGTAGTTTGAAGTTTGCTTTGGAAAGGTTTTTTACGATGGTTTCTTCAACTGGGGAAGGTGAGGATGTCTAGGGTTATCAGTTTGTGGTCTGATCTGACCAGAGAGGGAGTGATAATGGGTGTGGTACAATGAGCACCCGTATTTGTGATGACTAAATCCAATATGTTGTCCCCTCTAGTGGGAGAACATACCAGTTGTTCGAGGGCATTTGACTTTATAAATTCTATGAACCGCTGGGCATAGGAGTTGGAACTTTGGTAGTTCACCCAGTCTATACCAGGGTAGTTGAAATCACCCAAAATTATGGTGTGGGATAGGACCTTTATATTTTCCAATGCCTCAAGGAATGCTGAGTGAGCATCTTGGGACATGGTGGGTGATCTATAATAGGCTACAACTTGAAATGTGGTTTTGCCTGCTGATAGTTGTGCATGGATGATCTCTGGGACATCATGCTGCGCCACTAACCTGGAGATGTGGGTATCCTTGATGAATATGGATACACCTCCGCCCTTTGTACTGCGATCCGGTAACTGAGGTCAGAAGGTATGATATGAATTATAACCTAGTAGTGCTGGGGTGCTCTCTCGAGCCTTAAACCAGGTTTCTGTCACTGCACAAACATCGATTTTCTCCATACTAAGGAGTGCCTCGAGTGCATGAATTTTGAGGTTGAGACTTCTGGCATTGAGTAACATTACCCTTAGTTTTTGGTTACCTGTGCTGGTTACGGTGGTTGGTTTGTCCTTTGAGCCTTGCCTAAAAAAGGCAATATGGGGATGGCAAGAGCCTTGGCCAGTATTCAAAAGCCTAGGGGTGACAGGTACAAACCATCTCTGGCGATATAGCAAGGCTTGTCTATCATGTCATCCCAGGCAGACAGACACTGGATCCTCTCAAAATGACACCAGAAGCTTAGCCAATTGTTGAAATTGATCATTTTGTCTTTGTATTGTGGTATCATTCTAGGTGAAGGTAGTATGCTACTCAAGGTCAGGGTCATACCAGCTTGGGCTACATGATCAGAGAGCTCCTCAATGTCTCTTTTCATGTAGTCCAGGGAGGTATGTCTTAGATCATTCACACCAACATGTACAATGACAGCATCATATTTGTACTTGTTCTGGAGTGACCTAAGTGCTTGTACTATGTGGCGGATCCTAGCACCCGACAGGCAGCTGACAGTAACCTTCTCCTTGTTCAGCCTGGTGAGTGGAACATCTGTATACCTTACTATAGAGTCTCCTATTACTAGCATGTTAGGTATGGTGTTTTGCCTTAGGGGCTGTCATGAGGCACACTGCTGAGGTGAATTATGTGTTTTCTGGCTTGTGTTTGGAGGTGCAGGTTGCTTGCTTGTCTGCTTTGGAGGACACTGTTTCTTTTTCAGATTTGTACCTAGTGCCTCCGAATATGTTTTTGTGTATTTATGTGTATGTTTTGCCGGTGCTTGTTTTGTAGATCCATGTGTGACTGGTGGTGTGATGCTAGTGTGTCTCTTCTCTGCTTGACTGTCTGTTACAGTCATGGGTTGAGAGAGCTTAGCCTCCAGTCTGGCTGTGTATTTGCATCTCTCACAAGTGTTTGTATCTAGAGGTAAGAGGAGAGGGTTATCTGTATACATGAGGCAGTTGTGACATTGCCTCAGGATGCCCAATTCCACCAGCTGAACTGGAGAGTACACCTGAAGCTGACGTCTGGACATGCTTGGAAAAGTACATTTCACTTGTCTTGCAGACAATCGAGGGTCTTATGCTGTATTATAATAGTGCTGTCTAGGAGATTTGGAAAATAATAGTGCTGTCTAGGAGATTTGGACAAGTGCTGATTTGGGTTATGCAAGTGCTGCAATAAGAGCAGTTAATCTGAAGCACTTGAGTTGAGGCTTGCCTAGTTCTAAGGGAAAATTTGCAGGAATTGTATGGGAATACCCACAGAATGCGGCATGCTGATGTGGTGTCCCATACAGGTGTGTCCCTAACAGTAAGCAGCACCCTGCCAGCATCCACACCAATGCATTAATAAGGGCAGAAACTATTGCCATTAACACCTTGCACACCTACCCTGTCACCCCAGGGGAATACAGTTGCTTGCAGACTGGGACTGTAGGTGTGACAGAATGCACTGGCCTGCTACAGATGGCCTGCATCACTACCAAATGCTGTACAGTCCTCTGTCAAAGGCCTGTGTCTCACCCATACTGCCAATGTATGTTATCTCATGGAGTCCCAAATAATGACATAACACAGTCCACAGAACACAAATGCAAGGCCATGATAACAAATCCCAGTAGCATGTCCACTATGTCCTACTGCATGAACTGTGAACCAACCCCTAAATACTGTTGGGATGATGTGATAACTATAGGAATACTTATCAGATATCACTTGCATAATGTTAGGAAGAGGATAGAATAACAGAGGGGGGTAGAAGCATGGACGCCATGGAGTGTGTGAAGTCTGAAACTCTGATGTGTGCCCATACTATCTCTGCCTGCAAATCCAGGAATGGGTGGCTACAAACCTGCACATAAAACACAATGTGAAGGAGACCTGACCAGATATATCAGCCCTGCCTCTGGGTAACCTGTGTGAATCTGTACAGCTGAAAGGTATGGCCACAGCAGGACGTGGCCATTCTGTCTCATCGTTAGATGTACAAGCATGGGATCCTCAGCCACCACAGTACCAAGGTGCTGGACCATTTACACAGACCCATCAGCAAGTGTCCGCAGCTCCCCCTCCAGAATGACAAGATTGTGCAAGAATATGTAGGCTGCAGACCACAATACTGGACACAGCGTCATTCATCTTGTATTCCCCAGGAAATTACTGCGGGCAAATACGTATTATCTGTCAGTAGTTGATGACAAAATACATTGCAGTGTAAAACAGTACATATGTCTGAATATCTCTGCTATCACCAAAACCATGTAGCAGAAGCAGTACAGACACAATTAGTTTCAGTATCCCACTATCCTTTGCCCATTGTGACTCCTTATGGTCAACCTATCTACATATATCCTGCAGAAACAGGCTGCTAGCTGTAGGTGTAGAACACAAATGCCTGCACTGGAGTACAACCTACCTGGAATGGATTCACACATTCAATACAAAAGGTCATACTGGGCATGATCCCACACTTAGAGAAACAAACCTCCATGTCTGACAACAAAATACAGAAGGGTCATACTGGGCATGAGAAATGAAGCCCATGTCTGGCAACAACAGTGGACTATACATATCTGTCAGTTGCAGACATCTGTGCACACACTCCACATTGCACACCAGTCATGCTTTGCACACACATCGGATAGGAATACACACATATATCCAAGGACAACACACTATAATTGGTCAAACATACACAAACAGAGATGTGGGGAAGAGCGAGACAGACAGTGACAAAGAGCTTCCCATCATGAGGCCTGTCCCACCCACCAGACATCCAATTGGCCAATATCACATGATGTGCCAATGTCTATCACTGTAGACATTTGCTTCTGGTAGCCCTTAACAATATAGTGTCTGTGGTGCTTGCAATAACTGTGTAAAATGACAGCATAAGTCATTATTCATCTAGCAGTTGTATACACAGTCCTGTCAAATGTAAAGTTGTGTGTGACTGAGTGTTGTGTGTGTGTTTCCAGAGGAATAGTTTATGTCCCATTCACACACACTGCACTCCCCATTGCCCTAGTTTAGCTAGCTTGCTGATGTCAGTCACCTTGAAATACCCCATTGGACAAGGGTCATCCCTATAAGCTCTGTGGTTTTTGCAATAACTACGTAATGATATAGTGTGATGTACTAGTTAGATAGGAGTTCTAATCCCAGACATGGCAACTGTGAAATTTTGTATGTGCAGGGATCAGTGCTTTTGAGGCCATTCACAGTCACTACACCTTCCATTGCCCTACTTTAGCAAGCCTTCTGATGTCAGTCACCTTGAAATACCTCCTGGGACAAGATTCAGTAAGTTCTGTGGCACGTGCAATGACTGCGTATAGCATTACGCAGTCATTGCACATGCAATGACTGTGTAATGCTATACTGTAATGTACTAGTTAGGTAGGAGTTCTAATGACAGAAATAGCAGCTGTGAAACTCTGTATTTGTGTGTGCAGGGATCAATGCTTTTGAGGCCATTCACAGTCACTACTCCTCCCATTGCGCTACTTTAACAAGGCTGCTGATGTCATTCACCTTGAAATACATCTTTGGATAAGGGCTAACCCTATCAGCTCTGTGGCACTTGTGATAAATGTGTAGTGTTATAGTGTGATGTACTAGTTAGGTAGGAGATCTAATCCCAGCTATGGCAACTGTGAAACTCTGGGTGTTTGTGTGTGGTTTGTGTGTGTAAGGATCGATGGGTTTGAGGCCATTCATAGACTCTACACCTCCCATTGCCCTACTAGCAAGGCTGCTGATGTCATTCACCTTGAAGTACACCTTTGGATAACGGCTAACCCTATAAGCTCTGTGGTGTGTGCAATAACTGCATAATTCTACAGTGTAATGTACCAGTTATGTAGGAGTTATAATCCCAGACATATCAACTGTATAACTCTGTGTGTATGTTTGTGTGTGTAGGGAGCAATGATTTTGAGGCCATTCATTGACACTACACCTCCCATTGCCCTACTTTAGCAAGACTGCTGATGTCATTCACCTTGAGATACACCTTTGGATAAGGGCTAGCTCTATAAGCTCTGTGTTGCGTGCGATAACTGCATAATGCTATAGGGTGATGTACTAGTTAGGTAGGAGTTCTAATTCCACAAATGGCAACTGTGAAACTGTGTGTGTGTTTGTGTGTGTAGGGTCAATGATTTTCAGGCCGTTCATAGACACTATCCCTCCCATCTAGGGGTTTGAAACTGAGTACCAGTAAGTGTGCATTATCAGTGTCCTGCTGGGTTATTGGGGTGATTGTGTAATGACAGGGTCCATTGCAGTGTGGGTTTTGCCACATCATTATATTGAGGGGCTATATATCCCATTTTCAACATTACAAGGCCAATATCTTCCAAACATTGTAGAGGTTCTAGTCGACAATACTCAGCCATATATGTGTACTGCCATGTGCAATTACCATGTGACAGTATGGATTAGTACACAATATAGGCAACCATCATAATGCCCAGATACCACTCTCCACCCATGGATCATACACAAGTATGCTTGGCTCTTACTCTCCTACTCCCTTCCTTTCTTACTTTGTCTCTGTCTGTCTCTCTCAACCCCTCACTGGTGGATGTGGAAAAGTACACCTGCTTTGCTTAGGCAGCAGCTTGTGTTATGTAAGTGATGCTCATGATCAGCTGATGGCCTGTGCATGAATTGCAGTCTCCCACTAGCTGCTGCATGTGGAACAGCTGTGGTATTATTCCTATAGCCAATTGCATGGAAACACACCCCTATAACTAAGTACTTCATGTGGGTGTTGTCCCTTTTCCTTCACTGTGAACAGCATCACAGAGGGTAGTTGGATATACCTTTTACAACATACACTGTGGAGACAGGCCAACAAACAGGAGGGGGATGTTCCAGACTTGAGGACAGAATGTTAGTATTGCTCTTCTACATTTGAAGTAATGTTAGTTTAAAAGGGTTTGTGTGGATATGGCTGCTCTACAGGATTTAATATCTGTCATGACAGTGTTATGTGGTTGGGGAAACTCTCATGTGTAGGGCCATCTGCAGACTGGCCAGTGTT
This sequence comes from Protopterus annectens, assembly GCF_019279795.1. Lineage (NCBI taxonomy): Eukaryota > Metazoa > Chordata > Ceratodontiformes > Protopteridae > Protopterus > Protopterus annectens. The sequence goes on from NC_056730.1 coordinate 335,542,881, forward strand.
TGGAGTCTTACATGTGTTGTGTTACTCAAGCATTTCCTATCTTTAGAAATGCAGTAGCATACTCTGAGGATTGCAGTCAGTACATGGTAACAGCCATGTGAGTTACTGACTTCATATCCCTCAGAAGACATATGTCACAACAAACCCTGTTACACCAGTAAATGTATGGGTTTATCACAGCAACATGTCAATACTGGCCCTGTGTTTGTGCCTCCAGCCACAACTCTGTCAACCTTTGTACATATGTCATGCAGTAAGAGGCACACATGTTCAATACATCATTATTTACTGACATCATACCTGATAACAAGCCAGTGAGATATCAGACTACTAGACTTGTGTATAGTGGGCCTTATATTTGATGACAGAACCTGGATATTCTGTTGTAGTGTGTACAGTAGTGACATCTGTGTACGTATGGTGATTTTTGACAGAGTGTGTATTGTGAATATGTACCGTAGCCTGTGTACAGACTGTGTTAGATGTCATTGTTCTTGGTCCTGTTCTATGTGATGTTGCATGCTGCTCCAGTTTATGGGCCAGACCCTACACATGTCCCATAGCACAGTCAGGCATTGGAATACACTGTGGCATTGGAATACACTGTGTATTGGCCCAGTATATGTAGGGTTAGTGTGTGAGTGGCACATATGAGGATGGTGTTGTTCACACAGTCCATATGCTGTAATATTAAGCACGCTTACCATGTGTGACTCTAGCTGTGTTCAGATTAGTTGTGGGTATGCACTTTCAAACAGGTGTCTGTTACTCCATGCTGATACATGCCTGTAGAGCCTGCTATATTTGCAGGTACATGTGTATTCCCCCATAAGAAATGTAGGCCAGTGGTGTGGCAGTCAGCCTGTAGTTTGCACAGTGCTTTGTGACATGCCTAGCAGCTCAGTGTTCTGCTGCAGTACAGTCAGTATTGGTGTCCTGTATGTTTTTCAGTATTATGATATCCAGAATTATGAGGTTTTCAGTATTTTGAACTTTCGAGATTGAGATTCTGGATTTTTGCTTTGAACCTTGACATACCCATATATACACATATATATATACATACAGGTATACAGAAACCACATATTTTTATTTTGAGATTGAGATTCTGGTTTTGAGCTCAGGAGACACATACATATATATACATACACATATGTATATACATATACAGGTTCACATTTTAATTTTGAAAGCCTAAAATCCAGAGTTTTGAAATACCGAACTCAAAACATCGAGATTTTGGAATCTCAAAATTAGAAAGTGGAACAAGAAAAAAAAAAAAAACAACTAAAACAATGTTTTTGCAGTAAGTTCCTTGGTACCCTCACACCCCCTGCAACTTAAATATACCATCTCTCTGAGATTGCGCTATAAGGAAAACAGGAGCATTGCTTACCATTCTCTTCACTATAGCGCAATCTCGGAGATGGTATATTTAAGTTGCAGGGGGTGGGGGGAGTGCAGGGAGGGCTTGTTGGGACATTGTTTTAGTTGTTTTTTTTTTGCACTTTTTAGTTTCAAGATTCCAAAATCTTGACTTTTGAAAGTCAAGATTTTGGGCTTTCGAAATTAAAAAGTGGATCATCTATATATATATATATATATATATATATATATATATATATATATATATATATATATATATATATATATATATATATATATATATATATATATATATATATATATATATATATATATATATATATATATATATATATATATACATATATATATATATATATATATATATATATATATATATATATATATATATGTGTGTGTGTGTGTGTGTGTGTGTGTGTGTGTGTGTGTGTAGATACATATAGCACATACACAGATATATATATATATATATATATATATATATATATATATATATATATATATATATATATATATATATATATATATATATATATATATATATATATATATATATATATATATATATATATATATATATATATATATATATATATATATATATATATATATATATATATATATATACAGATAGATCTATATATGGCCATATATATAATGCAATATACAGATGTATATCAATACATATATATATATATATATACAATATATATGGGTATGTACATGTATACATATATCTACATATGTATGTATATATATATATATATATATATATATATATATATATATATATATATATCCTTGTTATGTGCAAACATGACTGTTACATATACCATCCCAGATGTATCACACTATATTTATCTATATGTGTATGTTTAGATACAACAACATACTTGATTCAACACTAATATCACTAATAAGTACTACACAATTGTAGAAGTCAGAGCAGTTGTTCACCACTATTCCGTATGTGTACTGACAGATATATTGGAAAAAACAACAAATGTCTTCATAGCTGTGATAGCTTAGTGGCTAACTGCTATGACTATAGTGTACAGGGTCCTGGGTTCAAGTGCTGTTTATTTTGTTGCTAGGCAGAACAAGGACTGTTGGCTACAGTGTGGTTAAGGCAGTTTAGAGCAGCTTTAAGAGGGATTGCTCAGGTTTGTGCAATGGTAAGCGCTGCTAACATATGCTTACACCATTTCAGCTTCTCTTACCAGTGCACAAATCTGCTTAACATTTATATTGCAGTAATGCTGAAATCTACTAAGCATGGCTCAGCCCTGGTAACCAGTGATTGCATTCCAGTCAGATGAAATAGTAGGATAATGACATCTTTAATAAGTGTATTTAATTCCATGTACATAACATGTGTCTATGTTCTGTCATTACAGTAGCAAGGGGTGTGAGCCTACTGTCTGGGACACCTGAGTATATATGGCTTGTACAACACTCTTTTCTGTTTGAATGTGTTACATACATGGGTAGTATCCCAGGTTATATGCAGTCATACTGGCATGTAGTGTATCATTACTTTACTACTGTTGACAGTGCTTTCCCAAGTAAGAGTAGATTGCAGATTGTAGTACTGGAACCAAAACCCCCTGCATGCAAAGATGGACTCTGAGTCCTCGCCATCATGTTCTTGGTGTGTGAGCTGTGTGTCATTAAGTATTTCCTACTGGATATTGATCTGACTTGTGGATATTAACTGTAGACTACTGAGTGTACAGGACTTGTCATTGAAGGCTGCTGTCATGTAGTGATGGCATACCTAACAGTGTCAGATTTCTATCTGTCAACACATTCATCCTAATGTAAAATCAGTTGGCTAGCTGATGTCTGTCTGTCCTTTGTACAGATGTGCAGATGTCAGGTATCCATCTTGGTTGTTTACAGGCAATCTGTGCTTGAGTGACATTGACATGTCTGCCCAGCTGACATATGAATGCCATAGCAAGGAATCCCCACCCTGTATGCGCCACATGCCATGGATACCTCAACTACATTACCACTGTCAACAGAACGCGCTTGGGTACAGGTCTCCAAGTCAGACACTGACCGTGTTATGTAATACATGTTAAATACATGTCAATTGGAGCACCTCACTGGCCCTCTGCAAGAGGCAACCAGATGATTGGATGTTGCATTTAACTCTCACCCTGAGGATCACTCCCATGGCATCAGTTGATAGATGGCCTGCTGGCAAATGGCAGGTGGTATGATACCACTGTACCCACATCCCCTACTCTTCCCATCTCACCATGGACAATATCCTGGTACACAGGTGGGTTGGGAGGGTGGTGTAATGGTTAAGGTGCTTGCCTTACAAACACAAGGTGCAGGGTTTGAGTCTCACAAGGGATAATTGGCTAGGCTTAAAATGGCTCGCAAGGGCAGTTAGCTTAGTACTAATCTATGAACCTATGAACACCTTTGAACACCTGCACCTATGGACCCCAGTACTAACAAATGTGTCAGTGTACATTACTGAGAATAACAGTGTCTGTGTGTTTGTAAACCTGTAGTTGATAATACCCTGAGGCCCTCCAAACCCACAGCAACCCCCATTGCCATAGTTAGATATGACTGCTGCTGTAAAGACATTACATGTACCTTGTTACATTCTTCACCCTATGGGCTACCTGGAGCTTGCAGTACCAGCACAACACTGTTGTACAAATGGGTAGATAGGCACGGGTTACCCTCTGTGTTCTGGCAAGTATGTGTATGTGTGCAAGTGTGTATATTTGTAGGATACAGCATTCTGAGGTCACATTATTCTAATACAATACACCTTGCCACACAGTATAAGGGATAGTGATATTGCTGACCATAGGAAAGCCATGACAAAGCATCACTCTACTATCCCTGTGGCATATGCAATAGATGCATACCCCCTGTAGTAGCACTCTTGAGATAGACAAGGGGTTGTATTGCAGTCCTGGTCAATGTGTGATGGTGGATATGTCAGAGGATTATCATGGGTTTCAGTGAGTACAATATCCAATGTGGAGTGTGGGTGCTGGGTATACTGTCTTTACACCATGGTACCCCCAGTACATGTTCCAAGGTCCACTATATGGGGAGCACTGTCACCATCAATCATACAGGTAACTGATTACACTATCCAGCCCAATGATGCATGTGCTGTGTGCAACTTATCTGTAACAGAATGGACGCACTGGCAAGGTGGTTAGCACTGATAAACCCAGGTCTCTCAGATGTGTGTATGACTGTTATGTGTTTGTCAATGTGTATAAGACAATATGTCACACTATGCATTGTTCATAAACAACCAGAACATCCCCCACTATCATACTGTACAAGGATTGATGATGTTCTTCACTTAACATGTAACCTGGAACACACCTCATCCTAAAAGCTGTGTGGTGTGTGCAATTAAGGCCACACACATTAGTAGCACTAAGTAGCTAAGTAGGGGTTCTAGTCCCCATGTTGCCAAGTAAGAGTGTGTGTGTATGTGAAGGGATCTACTTCACTTTGCAGAATATACATGTCCCAGGAGGTCATCCGTCCGAGAACTGACTGGCAAATGCTAACATTTCACATTATCTTCTGGAAATTCATTCCATCAAAACTAGTAGTAGATGTATAAATCCCCTCTTCCCCACTATATATCTGTACAGTGATACTGGGGTTGGTATATATAGCTGGGTTAGGATCTTGTGGACTCAGCCGCCATCATTGCGGTTATTGTTGAGTGTATGCCCCCCCTTAGTTAGCTGTAATACTGTACAGTTCATGTTAACAGGTTAAGTAGTTGTCAATCACACTATCTGCAGTTCTACACCACCCCACACCCTCCAAAAGGTAGGACTGTGCCACCTACACCAGCACACCTATGTTTACCAAGTTGAGGATTGCACTACATTGGGGAAGGGGACATATACCCTGCCAGTACCATCATCAATGACATTAAAATAGCAGACTGATTATTTCCTAATGAGATGCTGTGTCTATTCTGTCATGGTGGAATTACATAGGCTAAAATGGGTTCCTTGCAAAAGTACATACATCCATGTGTGCAGTATTCTCTGTGTATCACATCAACACCAAAGCCTCTGTGTGTGTGTGTGTGTGTGTGTGTGTGTGTGTGTGTGTGTGTGTGTGTGTGTGTGTGTGTTTGTGTGTTATACACAAAACATGTGGTGTGTACCACCCAGTACACTTACCATTGTCCACTCTAGAAGGGCTTCTGACATCAGCCACCATGCACTCACCTGTATACACCCATCAGAGCTATCAGGCATTTGGCACATGCAGTAACTCTTATACAGACCTGTGACTTGTGTTCAGCTGTACCCAGTATATGGCACAGTCAAGGTGTCACCACAGTACCATAACCCTTGTAGGAAACAACAGCAGACCAACATCCTGCTGACACATAGACACCTGCAACACAAACAGAATGCATTATGGAGACCACAATCACTCAGTGTTAATAACAGCTATAATGCATCATGGCTGGAAAGCTACACATTCTGACATGTAAGCATTAAACTTTAGGGCTGAAAACATGTTACACAGCATTACATTGGTACACCATAGTACAGTCACCATATGCATCAGAACTATATTAGCCTGCCCCTGCATCAATGTTATGGATGACAGGGATGTGGCACAGGTATCATTATATGCACAGGGTGTGTTGTGGGTTGCCAGAGATCTAGGCTGAGCCATTCATTTGACATCATGTTTGTGTGGTAGGGGGTTTCATTATTATTTGGGCTGTGCAGATGTTGTTTGTGTAGGTATGGGGTTGCCCTAGCTGTGTTGGTGATGTGTGTGTGTGTGTGTGTGTGTGTGTGTGTGTGTGTGTGTGTGTGTGTGTGTGTGTGTGTGTGTGTGTATGCATGCACACAGTTCTGTCATGTGGCTGCCCTATACAGGGGTTTGCTGGACAGCTGCAGACCGTACCTGGCAGGGTGTGCAGTTCACCATCTCCAGCCACAGACATGAGAACTGTGCCTCACAGGGGTTCCATGGGCACCACCAGGTACAAGTCATGATATGGTGCTCTCCCCTAATGATGACATATGTCCACTGGATCTGGGTCCCTCTTGGGACCGACCAGGGCCATGTGCACATGGCTGGCTATGTTCTGGTGTGGACAGCACCCCCCCCTGTAGTGCTGGGGCTGGGACTACCACTGCGGGAGTGGCTCTGACTTCTTGCACACCCACTTCGACCTCCACCTGTTGGTGTTGCTGGCCTATGTCCACGTGGCCATCACACTACTCCCACCATATGCTCAAGCACAGACATTCCACAGTTGAGGATTCCCACCATCTCACCCAACCGTCTATCCAGGACCTTTGTAAAATAACGGTGAGCACCTGCAAGATCACAGACATCAATAACAGCAGAATGAGTAGCCCTCTGCAGCCTCAGACCCTGTCTGGCATAACATATATGCCTGCACCTCCATGAAAGCCTGAAGCATGCGTCTGGTGACACCAGATGTGGCACTTCTGCCAGGGGCATGATGACCAGCAGCCCTCCTACGAGCACCCCTGTACATCTGCCTGTATGGTACCTCACCGGGCATCTGGCTATGGCTGCTGTGTCCAGACACACATGTCATAGACACCACACTGTCCTGTCCCATGCCACCACCTGCAAACTGTCCCTCATATATGTCCACTGGTGATGGGGTATGTATAGACAACGTGACTGTGTGCGGGGATGAAGTGGATAACAGTGGGGCATCAAACAATGGCACAGCTTTAGCCCCTGACAACTCTGCCTGTGCCTCAAAATCCCTATCATCATTGTCAGTGTCTGTATGGACACTAACATCAGTTTGTCTGCAGGAAGGACCCTGACCCACCTCGCCACCTGTGAGGAGAAAACAAGAAATGCACTTTAAGACCTGTAAGTCATTGCTTAACTGTACACATATACACAGACACACACACACACACACACACACACACACACACACACACACACACACACACACACACACACACACACACACTTACAGGTGAGGTTGCACAAAGATATTGCACACAGACCTCTCATGACCCATCTGTCAACATGCATGACATATGGCACTCAACAGCATGCACTGTAGCTATAGTCAATCCATGTTAGCAACATTATACATATCTGTGATGCATGGGTTGTGTTAGTAGGTGATGTCCCTTCCCCTGGAACACACTGCACCCAATGTACACAGTATGGCTGTGCACCTGTTCAGCACCCTGGCATGTACTGTGCACCATACCTCACAGGTGTACACACCATTGCTGAATGTGTATATGTGTATCAGTTATGTTTGCTCTGCTGATCACAGCCCCTATGTGTTTGTCCAACACATACCTGGGATGATATGTGGACAGATGTCAATAGTGAATGCCTGATGTCTGATTTGCAGATCTCATCATCAGCGGTGCATGTATGACCAATATAATACAATTACACAGAGAACCTTCAAACCTTACTGTGGCTATGAGGAGTGTACACACCCTTATTGACATAGCATCCTCTTCCCTGATATGCCATGGGGCCACAATACTGTATATGTTAACATTACACAAAACTGATATGTGACATATGACCTGTGCAATCAAATGCAGTATCAAATAAATGTGTTAGTTGTGCAGATGCCAACTGAGATGCATACAATCTGTGGGTGCATAAGTGTGCACACCCTTAACATGATGGTTTGTTGCACCAACTGCTAAGTGTACTACAGCAGTCACTATTCCTGGAAGGAGTATACTAGCATGGCCCATCTGCAGTTGCCAGTATGTGGTCACTCTGCCCTACAAATATTCCCCAACTCTGCAAGATTGCAAGGTCAACTCATGTGCCCAGCCCTTGGAGGTCACACAGTGCCTTCACTATTGCTGTGGAGTCAGGGTTATGTCTGCCACAATTCATGACCTTGACTGTGTGCAGATACAGCCATTCTTAGTGAGCTTTGGATGTCTGCTTCAGTTCACTGTTGTGTTTCAGGATGACACCCCTCCCCATCCTCAGCCTTTATGCAAATGCTTGACAACTATGGGCTACACATGAGTGTCATTTTACAGTGTCCCAAATTCAGAACACCATGTGTACTGGCCTAGTCCCTGCTAATGAATGGCAAACATACATGTGCACACTGGCACCAGCAAGGTACAAATGGGGATGGTGGGCCTGAGGTGGAGTCAGGTGTTGCTTGTGCAGCACATGTATCTTAATAGATACTGTCTGTAGGTTTTGAACGTGGTCTTGGTATACCATTACACATTGCAACACATGCCTTTGGGGGACTTTTGATGTTATGCATATGCTACCTGTAGAGAGACCCGGTTGATGTTTCCTGTGGAACAACTGTCCCATCTGATTACCTTAACCAATGGGCCCCACTTATGCAGAGTCCAGGCAATTATCAACACAGGTACTGCACAGCCAGTACATGCTAGACATTCCTGCAACTCCCTCTGTGTTGCAGCATGTTACTAGGCAGCCTTCATGACCAGTTTGCAACATGTGTCATCATCTGTTTTGGATGGCTATCTCTTTATTTTCTACATTAATGTTGTCCCATACATCTTCGTCACATACATGACTGTCTGCACTGTTTGGCATGCTATATGCAATGGTGAGGTAAGGCTACATGTTCCACTCCTACATGCTACCTGTTGGGTATAGGATCCATTCCATGGCTTGTAAGATGTGTGCAGGCGACGGCTGCTTCTGTTGCAGGTGAGGGGCAAATGTGATGGACATACGTCTTGGACAGCAGACCATTTCTTGGAATGACATTGAGGACCTGTACTTGCTGTAACGTGCATACTCATAAGAGTGAATGCAGTCAGTACCTCAAAAGCTGCTTCCACAATATGATATTTGGAGTGCGTGCACACATATACTTCTAGTGTTTGTTAAGGTATGTATTCCCCATATTTGCTGTTCTAACATAGGACTCCATATTACACATTCATTGCTCATGTTAAGACCACATTATAGGTTGTAAGGGTTGTGGAATGTGGTATTGCGATATGCCGTTGTGTAGGTCTGTAACAGTTGCCATTGTAATAGTGGTATATACACTGTTGTAGCACTGTATAAGGGTGATGTTTCAGACATGTTTATACTGTAGGCCATTTGTCCCTTCATAATATTCATCTCTGTGCACACATCTTGCAATGACAGGTTGTTAGTTATATTGCAGGACTCTTACATACCCTTCAGATATGCCACCATGGTGACCACTGTGATGCAGTGCAGTTAACAGCAACAATAGGTGAACATGTACAGCATGCATTATGGATAGGTGTGTGAAATGTGTGCATGGCAAATACCATGGCCATAACATGGCCGGTGTATTGGCAAACCTGAACAAACAACAGCATACGCACCAGCTACAGGCTGCTGCCCCAGAGGTATACCAGAGGGACCTGCATAGATGTGTGAGAGATGTAATGTCAGTAGCC